>NC_092215.1:55121346-55204625 GCF_043381705.1 Parasteatoda tepidariorum | reverse complement strand
AGATAGATAGATAGATAGATAGATAGATAGATAGATAGATAGATAGATAGATAGATAGGACCTGATTAAAAGTGTTAGAGGCCCTAAGCACTTACTTGAAGGAGTTTTATGCTTCTTAAAAGAGTAATTAAAATATCAACAAAATAATAAAAAATATTTTTCTTTAATAAAATTGAAGTAAGTTGCAAAAGTAAATTTATATAACTGCAAATTTAAAAAGTTTTTGCAGAGGATCTGTAACGGGAATCAAAATTAAACAATTAACTCTTTGAAGAGTTTTCAACGCTAACCACATATTTTTTGATCTTAGAGCCGAGCTAAAATATTTTTGACAATTCTGGTGTTTTATTTAAAAAAAAAAATTCCTGACCCACAAACTATTTTTTTTTTCCATTTTAATTCTATGGAATATAACATAATTGTTTATTCAAACTTTCCGGGTGTTCCGTAATGTTTTTTATTATAATTTTGCTAAAAATTTAATTATATTTTTTAATTATTATTTCTTCTAAAAATTAAATGAAAAAAACTTTTTTTACTGTGGATTTCACGTGACTATTCATGAAAAAAAAAAATCGAACTTTAACGAATTTTTATAGAGAATGAAAAAAGCATACAACAGAAGCTCTATACTGTACAAAAACGGAATTAATAATCAATAAAAATTACAAACAACTTTTCTTTCATCTCTGAGAGTGTTGGGACTTATGACGATTCTCCGTGAATTTATAAAAGTTTTCTCATTACGTACAGTATTTATTATTATTATTAACTGAATTAACTCGCTTTCGAATTTGCAACGATGGTAACATGCAATTGAAAGTTCATCTACATTCCAACTAGCTAGAGTACTCAAATTTTCACTTAAACTGTGTACTTATTGAGAATACAAGTCGTTTCCTAACCACAACAAACAGAGTTTGCTTCCGGATCACTGAAAGCTACGTTTATCGTCATTTTATCACGAAAGAGAATTTTTCGTTAAACAAAACTTTTTTTCGCTTTATAAGTAGAAACCTCAAATTTCAACTGAAGCTCTGTATCTGATGGCAATTCAAGTTACATTTGTTTCCTAAAAATAGCAAATCAAAATTTATCTCCATTTTATTGGCAATCAAAATTTCGACCTTTTCAAACATTAACAGGTCCAAAATCAGAAAAATAAAATATAAAATAAAAATTTTAAGAACTATGCTTCTTAGGTGAAATAAAAAGAAAAAAACGAAAAATATAGGAGCATCACTTTCTGGAGGAGAGAGAGAAAGAAAGGAATTGGTGATAATCCTATCACAAGCTTTTTCTTCCCTCTCCGTCTTTAGAAAGTGATGTGTCCAGCGTTTTTTGATTTAGGAGTGGCAAAATCGAATTCTTTCTTTTTCTTCGCTCACTTGAACGTAGAATTAAAACGTTGAAACGGAAACGTAGTGTTTAAAAATTTATTTTAAATTATAATGCAAAATAAAAAATTTATTACAATCAATTAATTACACTCAGTTAATTCATTACAATCACAATCAAAAATATTCTACACATTTAATATGTTGAATATACAGCTAAAGTTCTGAATTAATAATAAGTTAACTTCATAATTGAATCTCTGTTAGATCATTTTGATTTTTCTTCTGTAAAAATTAACAACTGAAAGTGAGTTTTGTATTTAAGTCATATAAATTAAGACTGATAGAGTGATTGCTTTATAACGCACAATATGCTTGTATTGAACACTAATTTTATTGTGAATTCACTAATAGTCAGCTGGCACAGCGAGTTTTTAAACGCAAATATGGTTATTACAAAAAAACACACTCGCAAACGAGGCGAAATTTAAATATAATCATGTAGAAAAGTTGTCTTTTGACACTCTAATAAAAGATTTTAAATCAGTTAAATTTAAAAAGCGACTGTTATCAATCATTTGCAGTGATACATACCAATTTTTAAATTAATAGTTAAAATAACTTAACAATTAAACTAGTATTTTTTATTGTGCTCAGGATTTTCGCACATAAATAATCTAATATTATTTTAAGAAGTTTTGTATTGTTCAATTATGATTTTAAAAAAGAATTAGAAATATTTTAATACATCAAGCTGAGCTAGTGCATTAATCTAATATGTTTTATATATAAAATAATAAATTACATTTAACTAAAACTGGTTGTTAATTTTTATTTTAACAGTGCACTCCACTATTCATTACTACAACTACTCTTTTTTTACCTGTTTAATATTCTTTTTATTTAAAGAAAATATTGGAATACAGAAAGCATCACTATAGTAAAGTAATTTATAAAGTTACTAAAATATAAAATTATTAAAATAAAAAATTACTGAATTAAATCTATTAAATTATGGAGAAACTATTAGCTTGTTAAACTAGTTAAATTTGAGCAACCTTTTTTTCAATTTATACTAAACTGGTTTCAATTATATTCTAAATATTGATGCAAATTTTAGCTTTAAAAATAATGCTGAGTTTGAAATTTTTCTGACAAAGGAATACAATTAAATATTTAATCATGAAAATAAGGAAAAAAAATTACAACTGATAAATTCAATATTATTTAAATATAAGAACTTATAAATTTATGCATGAAGGGAAAGAAAGCAAATAGAGAGAATTTGAAAATCGATTCGATATTTTCTGAAAAAGGGCGTGTGCAAAATTAAAAAGTGGACATCCTGAATAACTTTTCATTAAATAATCGGATTTTCCCGTATTAGGACTCAATGGGTTAGTGGGTCAAATTTTAAATGCGCTAGTTTATTAATTCAGACGATATTTTAATTTTACAATAAATTCAATCAGATACAAAAACTTATTTTCTCTGAAAAACGTACTTTTTTCCCCCGCGGATTTGGAATTCTGACCCTCAAAATATGGATGTTAGCTTATCGCAGTCTGGAAAATATGATCTCAATTGTTTAAATAAAAAGGCAGTTGAAATTTTGAACCCCTTAAAGTAAATTTCACTTTTTTGCGCATTCCGCTAAATCTAGAGAAATTTTTTAACGAATCAAAAGATACATCTACTTAGTTATAAAATTTGTTAATCCAAAGATAATTTCCTTTATAAATAATATTTATGATTATTTATTATTTTTCCGAATAGTAGATGCAAAATTTTCTTAGTTGTAATGTTCAAAAATTTTTACATCATTTTAAAGTATGTAATTTTAAATAACAATGTACAAAATTTGAATGATATAGATCGAATTGTTTCTGAGTTAATAAATTATGAAAAGTCGTGTATTTAAAATTTGATTTCTCGAAAACTATTCCACCTACTTCATTTTAAATTTTGTATTTTTTCATTTAAAATTACATACTTAACAATGTACAAACGTGCTTAGTATGCTTAATGGTTAGTTTGGCCCTGTATATATATATATAAAATAAATTGGACTCTTAAGTCCTGTGTTCTTGGTGGCTTTACTATAGAGGGATGCTGTAGAGATGACTTTGACTGTCAACTATAATCTCTCATAATACAAAATACTTTTGAAAACAAACACAGCTAGAATGTTGTATTATAAATGCACGGAGTTCCCTATTCCCTGCCTTAAACACATTCATATTTATTTCATATTGAAAAAATAGTTTAAAGGAACATTGCAGGAATCATGAATGTTTATTGTAAATGTGAAAAAAAGTAAGATGTTCGTGATATTTTGAATGCCGTAACTAGTGGAGGAGGTTCGATATTTTCACTGCTTGCATCATTTTAAGCAACACTAAAATTTGAAATTTAAAAGATCTGTGTCATGAAGAATGTCAAATTAATTTTTTTTTCTCTAATTTACAGAATGCAACAAATAAAGATCGTAAAATTGCTGAAAATGTGGCTCATCATTGATTCAAATCAAGCTTAATATTTAAATATATTTTAGTTAAATACAGTGCACATAATTTATATTTTTTCTTAGAACTAAGAGTATTTCAACACTAGGATTTTGTAGAGCTCAATTTTTACTTATTTTACTGCTGTGATTTTTCTCCCTTTGAAACTTACTTTTTGGTTTATATTTTAATAAAACCCACTTTTTGTGTCTGCATTTTGGTAAATAAGATTCTATAGCTCTAACGTACAGATTATGCATAAATAATACGAAAATTATCCACTTTCTAGTGACCCAGTCTTTCGGACAATTGGAAACAAAAAACAATTTCCTATATTACTAACAAGTTCTCTCTTTAGTTTATAAATAAAATTCTTAATAGTTTTGAGCAAATAAATTGTAATGCATTATTTTATAAATCTCGGTGCTCGTTAATTAAAAAAATTAAATAATGGAAACAGAATGAAGCTCAGAAATACATACTACAGAAAATTATTGGACGAGAAATATGAATTTGTAATTAAAAGGTTTCTATGACGCTTTAGTTTCGAGTGAATCAGCGTGAAAAAAAATCGATCTCTTTCAGATAATGCAAAAAGGTATTTATATACCTTGTTAAATGAAAATAAAAATTTATTGCTCCTAAAACCTTTAAAAAAAATTTTGCATCAAGTTTGAATATACTCAATATAAATATGTTTTTGAAAACATAATTTGTGCATCAGTATTCATAAAAAATTCTACCTTGCATAAGTCTTTTTTACCCCCTACTTTTTCTTTTGTGAAATAGTTTCCTTGCAAAATAAATTGCAAAAATTTTGATTAATTACGTTCCTGCTTATGTGGTGCCCACAAAAATACAAAATAAAAATTAATCATCTTCAAAGACTGACCTAAAGTAAATAAAGTATGCTGACCTAAAGTAAATAATTAATTGACCTAAAGTAAATAAGGTATTTAAAATAATGCGCGATATAGAAAAAAAAAATTAGAAAGATAAATTGGTTTTTCCCAGTTTCTTTTTTACACTTAGATAGGAAATAATTAAGGAATAATATATCTTATCACTTGATAAATAAAAAGTCATGACAAAGAAAAAAAAGTTAAATTGCGTTGTGCTCACAATAAGCCTGTAGATTTATTTATGTTATATCGAGTGAAATGGAATGTCTAAAATTATAGTAGAAAAAAAATAATCTGAAAATAAAAGCATGCAAATTCCGATCCGATGATAATTTAAGAATTCTAGAACGTGCGCGATGACGACAAGAAATTTTTTTTTCCCTCCACGTTCTTTTCCATGCAGCCGTCAGCTGATAATCGCACCCGAAGCTGATTTGATCATTTGATCATCGAAAACGGAACATTGATGATTGATGAGGAAGTGCGCTTGGAAAACAGAAGGCAGGCTGAAATCCACGTGATAACTGCCGGTAACCTGGTTGTTAACAAAAAGTAAACAGTAAAGTTTGTGACGTGCACTCTGTCTTTGCTGTTACACCTCTTTTTTTTTTCTCCAGAAAAGTATGTTACTTTTATAATTAATAATTTATTTCCGTATTACTCTCTTCACTTAGTAATAATTTATTTTATTTTTAGAACTCTGATATCAAAAATGAATACTTATAACTTTGTTTTTCTGAGTGTCATTATAATTTTTTGCCATTCTTAATTATAAAATTCGGATTCACTTGTATGATAGCTATCATTTCTTAGAGTAATTACGTTCTAATTATATTCCGAAAAAAATCATGTAATTTTCATTGCAGGATTTATATTTTTAATTTCAATGTGATAGTTACTATGATATATAAAATTTAAATCTTACTATCAGTTTTATTTTCGTAATCAAAAAGTACTCTGTAGTTTTATTTCTATACATAATAGCATCATACATTTTAATTTTATTTTTAGATAATTAAAGATGCCTAGCTCAAAGACAATCAAGCTTTCTGAGCAGCAGGAATATACTCTCCTGGATCACTTGAGCATTTTGGATATTGATGCTCCTACGTCACATATTAGGCTAACTGGAATAATTTGTACAATTGGTAATTTTAATGTCTTATTTTTTGGATGAGTTTAAAATTATGTTATTTTCAATCAGGGGTGGCAAGTTTCTCTCATAAAGGAAAAAAAAAGCCTGCAGAAATAGGTGTCTTTCAACCCAAGAAACTCTTTTATAAAAAGAATGAGTACAGTAAAACCTAATTTTGTAATTACATGAAGATAATTATTTCAAGAATATTTATCCAATTATAGTAAATTTCTGATTACTAACAAGAAGTCTATCCATGCTTTTTCCAGTTTTTCTTTTCAAGGAACTAATATTTTATCATAAAAATGGACATTCATTTGAAAAACAGAAACAGAGTTGATGATGTTATTAATTTATGATTTTAAAACAACTACTTGAAATATGATTTTTGTCTTTTTCTCTCACAAAAACAGAACCCTATCTTCATATATTCACAAAAACAATCTTTGCACAACGAACATGATTGTAAGATAATTTTAGATTTAAAAAATCTTTAGTAGATTTTTCCTAAAAAGTCTGGATGAACCATTAGTTTTTGTCAGTTTTCACAAGAACAAGACCCTATTTTCAGAAAATTCTATGAGTGACTTTTCATAAAAATAGGACCTTTCACGTAAAGTTTGGTATGACCCCAGGCATTGAAAGAAAGTTTACAATGAAGTGATAAATTTTTTCAATTGATCTACATAAGATTACTCTTTTTCTTGGAAATATTAGAATTAGCATGTCTTAAGTAAATCAGAAAAAAAAACTTTTTTGTAATTAAAAACTAAATGTTATTGTTTAAACAAAGAAAAATGACTTAATAGATAGTAAATAAAAGTTGCTGAAACTATTTTGATTTTAAATTAATTAATTTTCCAGATTTAATAAATGATTAAAATATTCTATTTTCTCTGAGAATTAAGTAAACAAATTAATTTTGATGATAGAAAATTTTATTTTGTTAAATGTTTTTATTTAAGCTTTTTTGTAATTGATCATTTTAAGTGATTTTCCCAAGTAAAAAAATTTTTTTTTCCATCTGTCCTATCTTTCCTTTCTCAAAATTGATGGTACCTGTTATAACATCAGTAACTCTATACTTAGGTTAATAATAAAGGCACTTGGTTTTATATTTATTGCTTGGAATTTTTCCAGCAAGAAATAACCATAAAAAGAAAAATTTCTTTTTTTAAAAAAAAAAAATTATTTTAAAATATTTTTTGGTAAGAAATTATTTAAGTTTTCATGATTTCAGAGTAGAGTAAAATGTTTTAAATATGGGTTAAAACAAGAAATTAATTTCACAACTAACAGTTAAAGTTACTTAAATTCTTTTGCCACTACTATTCATAAAATGTATTTTTAAAAAATAAATTTTTTAAAATTAAAATCAGTTTAATGCTTATACTACATAGATACAAAAACGATGTATTTCAAATAATAAGATTTTGGGGACCATTGGTTATTATATGTTAACCCCAAACTCTATTATTTTTTTAACTGGGTACCTTTCTTTTATATTTATTTGTTAATAAATGTGCAAAATTATTGCTAAAAAGTTTGTTATATAATAAATATGTTAAAAATATTTTACATTACAGGTAAAACCACAATTACCTATCCTGATAAGTAATTTACTATGAAATTGTGTAAATTTTTCCAATTGAAAATTCTTTAGAGAATACCTAATAAATGAAAGAAAAAAAGACTTTAAATCAAAATTGAAACTAAGAATAAATTGAAAGTGTTCAAAAATATTTTTTATTGTTGGAGAGTAGGGTCAAAATCCCAGCTGATCATAATGGTTTTATTCTTTATAAAGATTTTTTTTTATTCTTTTGCATGGATAAAATCTGTTCATAAGCTGTTGAAGCAATTCTTATTATTTGTCATAATTGGCTAACCTTTTTTTTTATTTTTCCCTACTTAGTTTTTTCCCCCACAAATTTCATGATAAAATTTATCAACCAAAATAATAAATTGAAATTAATCAGCTGTTTTTTTTTTAAATGTGTTTTATATCATTAGGTCCTGTATCAAGGGATGTAAGCATGCTAGTTAATATGATAGATTCTGGTATGAATATTGCACGAATGAATTTTTCGCATGGAACGCATGATGTAAGTGTAATGCATCTATTATATTTAGTTTGTGTAGTCCATAACTATTTTAGATTTTTGAACCTTGTTTTACATTTGATATTTTAAACTGCATGAGTAAGTTGAGATTTGAAAAAAATCTTAACTTATTTTAGAACTTATTTTTCTAATTCTAATAACTTTTGTGCATGTTGCAATGCAAAATATTAGTAAATAATGCTTAATTTTAGCCTTAATTTTGTTGCTATTTTAATGAATATAACTTATGAAATTGTACAGTTCATATGAATGGCTGGCCTTAAAGTTTAAATTTTATATTAATTATTTTTTTAAGATTATTTTCTGTATGGAATCAATTTATAAATTTGTGCTTTTATTTTTCATTATTTCATTTCTTAATTATGCCTTTTTTTTTCAAATTACAAAGTGAATGGTGATAAAAAATATTTTTTAAATTTATTTTTCTTATTCGATGGCTCATTTCTGAATCAAAAAATGTTTCAAGCTTTATGAATGCACTTCTTGAAAACATTTTCAATGTTATTCATCATTGTAAATAAAAATAATCAAAGTTAATTCTTTTATTCATGATTTTATCTTTGCTTATAAAATAATTTTTTTTTTGTAGTATAGATGTTTTTTAGCAAAATAGAGTTGTTTTTTTTTAGCTAAATCCAAAGGAATATATTCAGGTTTAAACTTGAATATTTCTAAGAAATTTGTCTTTATGTTCAGAAAAGGTGTATATTAAAACCTTTTGCAGCTGTTAATGACAGTTGTATAATGTTACGTTTCATAATTCCGTGATTGTTACAGTGAGAAATTTTTTTTTCTCCAAAACATGGTTTCTTAGATTATATATTGCAGTGGATAAGGTTTTACTAATTGATTGTTTTCTTATATTGCTCAGTATTCAAGTAACTATGTTTTTACAGTAAACCTTGTTTTAATGGTAAAAGACATGTAAAAAAAATTTGGTAAGAAAATTTGAATAAATGAAATATCTCTTTAAATATGTGTTAAATAATTTGTGTATTTTTAAAGAGATGTGATATAAATAGTGTAAAAGGGTTTTTCAAGATGTCATTTTTATTGAAAAATATATTTTAGTATCATGCTGGTACCATTAAAAATGTTCGTGAGGCCGAGAAGATAGTTACTACTCGGAAAGATCACCCATGTGTAGCTGTCGCAATTGCTTTAGATACTAAAGGACCTGAAATAAGGACTGGTTTATTGAATGAGGTAATTTTGTTATTTCATTTAGCTGAGTTAAATTGATATGTATAATTTATATTTTTTTATCAAATACAAATATTTTAGTTAAAAAATATACTCATTATAATTTTGAGTTTTATATATATTGTATTATTTTGCAGTTTTTTAAAACATTTATAGGTTTCCCAGCTTTAAAAAATAGAAAATTCACAAAATTGACAAAATCATGTTAAGAAAAATTTTATTGCATTTTTTCATATTTTAATTAGCAATATGAATTCCATGATAAAAAGAAAGACTATGACCTATCTCTTTTATATAATGTATACACTTTTAATAAACACGTTAATATATGTATACGCTTTTATATATACATACAGTGCAAATTCCCATGTCCAGACATCCATTTACAGAAAACACCTGTTTTTTGGATACTTTTTACTATCAAAATAAACAAATATCTTTTCCTTTTTCATTTTTTTTAACTATCACTTTTTTAAACTTTTTTTTTTTTAGTTTGCNGATCACCCATGTGTAGCTGTCGCAATTGCTTTAGATACTAAAGGACCTGAAATAAGGACTGGTTTATTGAATGAGGTAATTTTGTTATTTCATTTAGCTGAGTTAAATTGATATGTATAATTTATATTTTTTTATCAAATACAAATATTTTAGTTAAAAAATATACTCATTATAATTTTGAGTTTTATATATATTGTATTATTTTGCAGTTTTTTAAAACATTTATAGGTTTCCCAGCTTTAAAAAATAGAAAATTCACAAAATTGACAAAATCATGTTAAGAAAAATTTTATTGCATTTTTTCATATTTTAATTAGCAATATGAATTCCATGATAAAAAAAAGAAACAGAACAAAAAACAGAAAACACCTGTTTTTTGGATACTTTTTTACTATCAAAATAAACAAATATCTTTTCCTTTTTCATTTTTTTTTAACTATCACTTTTTTTAACTTTTTTTTTAAGTTGCAATTTGTTAAAAAAGGTATGAATTAAAAAAAATTATTTTGTCTTGTTGCTTTTCTGATACATAAATATTTATTCTGCTTCTATAAGCAAACTAAGAGAGTTGTTGAATAGATGACAGCTCTTAAAGAAAAACAAATTTGAGTGAGAGAAGTAAACCATAAATATTAATTAAACTGAATATTAATAGTGTTTGAAACAAACTTTTTGTTTTCTTTTTATTAACAAAATCTAAATTATGTTCCTTGTTTTTAATTTTTTTCTTCATAAATTGAATTAATTTACTTTTGATATATAAGGCTTTTATTTAATATTATTCTTATCTGATTATCTGCCAAGCTAATTCATCATATCAAATGAAAAAAAAAGTTCTAATTGTTTTCTGCTCACTTTTATTTTTTTACCAACCTATTAAAAATAGCATTGCATTACATTAACATTAATTATGGCTGATTTTTTTTTTTTGATTAATGCATGTTATGTTGTTACCTTTAAGACCTTATGTATATATTACCTGGATAAATCTATTTTCCATATTTTCTAATGTCTTGACAATTTCGGATACGGTACTTTACACTGTATATGACATGGCAGTTTGGCCAAATAAGGAAATAAAACAAGCATGTGGGCAAAAAGACAGAATTTCTCTTTTTTGTAATCATAGTAAAGAGAGCACGTATCTAAATCACACAAAATCTAAGTGCTTCTCTATTAAATAATAGGGATATAAAAGAAGAAATCTTACAAGTACTTCTCATAACGTGTATTACAAAGGATAATTCAAAATTTTTTTTTCTCAATAATAGCAGGCATTGAACTTTCGTTTTTCACCTTAGAAGATGCTAGAAGTGTTGCTCATTTATCCTTACCTGTTGGGCACCTGTGAACAAAAGTCACGGAGGCGAGCAACATTACCCATGCCACACTGCCACAGACAGCTGTTCATAGGCTTGGCTACACTCACGCATCACACAATAGAGAACAACACACAAAGAAACATCCATGCCCTGAGCGGGATTTGAACCTGCAGCCATTGGCTTCGCAGTCAGGCACGCTAATAACTCGGCCACCTGGCCGGCAATTCAACAGTTATGATAGGCTAGAATACTTTGTGAGAAGTTTCTCATGGGATTTTATATTTCTTTAAGGAAAACACTTATTGTGATAATTATTACATGCTTTAATCTAAAATTAGAACTAAAATGCTGGCTGTGAATTCCAATTGTGAGAATGTGTTTTGAATAATGAATTGAAAAAGGTAATTTAGACAAAATAATAACATTAAGATATTAGATATTACAATATAACATTAAGATAAGTCAATTATTGTTATTATTCGTGATTCATAGACTTATTCTCTTGTAGTGTATAATGTTTCTAACAATATATACTATCAATTAAGCAATAATAATGAATCAATTGTGACTATAAAATCTGTGACCATTGTTTCTAATTTAGGAGCTTAAGTGTTAAAAGTTTATTGTCATGAATATGTTAGACTTTCTAATTAAAAACTTTCATTTTGCAACATGCTTGGCTTTTTAACATATACGAAGAACATTTACCACTTATTGGAATTATAATACTTAAGATTAAGAAAGGATGCAAATTAAAATCTTAAGTAATTGCAACAATATTGATGTATAATTTATGAGACTGAATGAATATAACCAATGCAGCAAAAATATATTTACATTTGTTATGTATCTTAAAAGTAAACAACATAGAGCGAACTTACAATCTACTTTGCAATCGAAATTTCTCACGTAATTTTTTTACAAGATATATTCATTCTTTATTTTTAATAATGTTAATAGATATAAGTAAAAGAAATTAGCATTTATAATAATTAGGAAATAACTTTGGAATCTAGGAAAAACTTCAGATAGTTTCTATAATCCTAACCCTACTTCAGAATTCTGGAAAGTATTCTAATCAGAACTAATAAACAATGTTTAAAAGTTGCATTTAAACAGTATACCAAGTTGCATTTAGAAATAATAAAACAATTTTGATAAAATTAAAAATAAAAAAAGACTGCTAAGGTTGCTACATTAAGCAATATATGGTTTTTAAACATACAATGCAGATTTACAATGCTATACATTTAAGGGTTTGCATCCTTTTTCAAATTTTTAATTTGTTTCTGAAAGAATGAAATGAAATTTCTTTTTTCTTCATTTAATGTTTATTTGTTTTAAAATTTTATAATGATTAAAATTTTTTATTGAAGGGCCCATCAGCTGAAGTTGAAATTGTTAAAGATTCTGTTGTAACACTCTCAACAAGTGATGCTTATAAGGAAAAATGTTCTTCTACTATTGTATATGTTGATTACAAAAATATAACAAAAGTTTTAGCTCCTGGAAACAAAGTTTATATTGATGATGGTTTAATTTCGTTAATTGTGAAAAAAGTTGGTAAGTAGTTTTTATTATTAACTGCTGAAAAAGCTTAGTTAAATGCTTTAAAAAATGGTTTAAAGCTAGTAAGATAAATTCTAGTTACAAATTTATTTCAAGAAGCTTTTCTATTTGTTCTTCAAGAGCTACAAATTTACTTAGAATTTTCTATGCAAAATTATTTGCTGTTAAATAACTTTTCACTTGCCATATTATATTGGAAAGCAAAATTTAATTTTGGAATTTGGAAAGCAATTCCTAAAGTACTGTTTAATTTTATTTTTATTTTTAGAATATGTATATTCTTTACTTAACAGTGTTTTTTTGAGAAAAATATACACATCAAGACACTTTTAGGTTTACAAATTGTTTTAAAGTAATAGTCTGTAAGTTTTGCAAAATGTAGAAGCTTATTCAACCATTAAATTATAAAAAACATAATTGCAGATCTTTTCTTTATTTTAACATTAGGTGACAACAGCTTTAATTGATGTTTATTTTTTATAATTGATGTCTATTTGCACTATAATGGTTATAAATTTATGTCAAAGGGAGTTTATAAATTTTGCCAACTTTAAAAAACTTAATTTTCCTAATTCTTTGAAGAAAATTTTTTATTTCACTAACATTTTGTAATTCAGAGATAAAAAAGACAATTTTAATTAATTTTTACTTTCTGAAAAGCATTTATTCATATTATTCCTTTTAAACTAACATTATTTGACTTTTATTATTTAAAGCTAGCTTAAAATTTAATAAATTACCTTAAATATCTTCCTTTAAATATGGCTATAAAGCTTAACAGATTCAACATAATTAGAAATAATTATCATTACTGAAAAAAAATATATAATTAATGAAATTTGTTTGAGACTTATAGTTGAGGCCCGATATAAAAATCCCCGTGGTCCAAATGAAAATAGACATTATAATGTGAGGTCGATTTATTATCAGTACAAAAAATTATAGCAAATATTTGCTCATAACTCATAAATATTGAACTCATTTTTATAAGAACACTATTTTTCTACCTGTTTCCTTTAAAAATTTTAATATGATTATGTATGGTGTTAATCATATGATTATAAATAAGACATATCCAGAGAACTGCTTAATCTATCCAGAAAAAAAAGTCAGAAAAATTTGAATACTATGTGCTTTAACTCCAAAATTAACCACCTGATACAACACTACACAAAAAGAGTAAATACTTTTTGCAAAAAGAAAAATTTAATTATTGATGAATTTATTGAACCCTTCCTAAAGATATTTTTAGAGGTTATGAATGCATACAGGTGACTGATTAGATTTCCACCCGGGATGCAATATATACTTCGAATTCAACATGAGGAAAAGTAATCAATATATGTATTTTCCTGTACCAGGTGGCATGAAACAATTGAATTGGACATGAAATAGATTATGTCTAGAACCATCAAAGATAAGAATAAGTGGTCTTATCACTTTTTTTTCATTCATGAAGAATTTAAGATGTTTCACATTTATTGAGAAGTAACTGAAAAATAAATAGCAGTCTGAATAATTTCCTCAACTCTTTTGCTATAATTGATTCATTGTGAATAGAAAATTTTATTGTTTTGAAAGCTTTAACACGTGTTTTTGTCTTGAAAATGAAAAGGTAATGAAACCAAATATTGGTTGCTATATTGAAATGAATGATTTAGTTTGGGTGTCTGTTCAATAGCAAACGAGCTTCATGTAACAATGGAAGGGTTGCAGTCATATAAAAAAAAAGGATATTTCTATATAAATTGAAAGTAAACTGATTCCATAAACAGCCACATGGACATTAAAGCTCCACAATTTTGTGACCAATTACATGATGGTGGTAAAATTGTGCACCAACTACCTTAACTCCTCAGACAAGCTGGTACCCTTTCATCTGATGCTGAGTGAGCTTCAAGCCCTCACCAAGCATTTAATCTCTAAAATTTTAATTGCCTTATCCACAGAGCCATGGTGGCTAAATCGTATGAATAGGGGTAGCAATAATTGCATATTGCCTTTAATAATGAAGGAAACATCTGAATAAAACTGACTTATTTTAAAAAGTAATTTAAGAACTGTGCAAATACTATTAATATTAGATATAATTTGAATTAATTTTAAGCTTTTCAATAGTTTCTATATATATATTAAGACGTAATACTACTAGTCAGTGTTGTTGTCAGTTAATAATGCAAGAAGTTATTACCTAAACTTAATCATACTCTCTTTGACAGTGAGTTGCTTAGATTTCACAGACAGTTAAATGGTACAAACTTTTTTGTTTTAAACATTGATTGGTTAAACAAGGAAGTGGAGATATATTTTATCTATTCTGTTCACAATTAGAGTATTAATTCTATTGAAAATGATTACTGTTGTTCTCCTGGTTCAACCTTCCTACTTTCTCCTTTTTTTCATTTGGATTATCCAAACTTATGTTAGATTTTATGAAGTGATGAATTTTTTTATTTTGGGTTACAAAGCCGATCTGACTGCTGAAATGGATTGTGGCTGAAAAATATTGCAACCCTTGCATAAATGTATAATCAAACTATTGGCAATTGAAAAAAAAAAGTACTTATATAAATAATTATTTCCTAAGTTATTGAATTAAGGATGAAATATATAAAAACATTTAAATTAAATAGAAACACAAAAGAAAATAGACACTCCAATTCTAATCTAGGTTAAACTCACTAGAATGAGCGGTGGGCATGTTTTCTACACTTTTAGCTATTTTTTTTTGTAATTAAAAATATTTTTTAAGTTGTTTTTATGATTTAAATACTAAAATCGAATTTTAAACAACGATAGAAACATAAAAAATACATTATTTAATTTTTAGAGGGATAAACTCTTTAAAGATTTCATTGGCAATGTAGTCTGCTTGACTTTATTTTCCTACTTTTGCATTCAAAGTGAAGTAAAATTAGAACAGATTTTTCATATTGCAGCCTTGCTTCTACTTTTTAGAGTCAAAATCCAAATTTGCAAGCAAAAGTCTGATTTTTTAGCTTAAAATATTGTCTATAATTAGTTGGCACAATTAAGATATATCTAGTTGAGATTGTATCTTAGTATGAGATTTATCTTAGACATGATATCCCAATCATTAGATCAAAAGCTGTTCAGGTTGTTAACTTTTTATCTTATTTTACCAACTGCTGATTATAATTTTTCTAAGTAATTATAGATGTAACTTTAGATCTATTTTTTCAGAATCTACTAGTGTTGAATGCATTGTAGAGAGTGGGGGAATGCTTGGTAGCAAGAAAGGAGTAAATTTACCAGGCGTTGAAGTTGATCTTCCTGCTGTTTCTGAGAAAGATAAAGAGGATTTAAAGTTTGGTGTTGAGCAAAAAGTAGTGTATTTAATACTTAATCTTTGATTTATTGTAATTCTAATAACTTAATATTGAAATCTAATGCTTGTTTTTGTGTCCCTTGAAACATTACAATGTTGTTTTTACATTAAATTTACTGATTAAAATATTTTGTTTTCACTAAGCGCATTATAAAATTTTTCTTTTCACTTATAGATAGGCTAATCTAATTTTTTTTCACAAGATTTGGAAGGATATCTATTTAGCTATTTAAAAAAAATATTAAATGTCATTAATATGCCGTAAATATACCAAATGTATTAAAACTTCGGTAAAGAAAAACAAAGTTCAGTAAACCAAATTTACTAAAGATTTTCTTAAACTTTTTTAAATTAATTTTTTATAAAAATTATATAGCTTATTAGACATTATTTGCTACGTCAAAAATTAATTCAAATTTACAACTCAATGAAGAATTATACTTTTCATGCTTTATTATTTGTACTTTTTGTTTTAAAACTTTTTGTTTCGATTTTTATTTGCTAAATCTTTTGTAGATGTTTTAAAAAAATATCAGTATGGGCCAAATTGGTATTATCTTTAATTGAATACTCTCCTTACTTAATAGAGTCTTAATTAATTCTTGCATTTCTTTTGATGACTTTGCTTATCACAATAAAACTTAAAAGCAACTTTTTTTAAATTATCTATAATATGTAAAATTTACATACAATGGGGGAAAACTCGTTATTTCAGTGATTATAACAAAGGAAATTTTATTTGAGATTCCTATAATGTAGAATAATTCTCGATTTCTGTGTAGCAGTATTTAGTCTTTTAGTTATACGGTCAACGCTCGATATAACAACTTCGTGGTCCAAACAAAAATGTGTGTTATAACCTGGATCGCTATATCATGACTACATGAAATTAGTGAAAATATTGATTTATGTTTCATAAATTCGAGACTTAATTTGGCAAAAACATTCAACACTTTAAATAGAACAATGAAATTGACTAATATGCAGTTTTCTTAGGTCAATAAAGTACAAGTATTATTTAATATAGTACATTAAACATTGGAAATGCATTTAAATTTTTTCAAATAGCATCTTTTATTATTGCAAATAAACTTAAGCCATTCATTGAGTACTTTTTCTAGATTTTGAAATTTTTTATAATTATAAGTAAAGTTTTTTTCCCTTCAGGATCTTGAATAATTTAGCTATTTGCGATTTTGATGTTATTCTTCTATCCCCTTCCTTTAGAAAATTTTATTTCCACTTTAAGCATATAGCATTATCATGGTTTGAAGCAACCATTTTTGATAAATAGCATATGTCCAGAGAACTGAAAAAAAGGAGAAAAAAACTAAATCAAGAAGGATGCAAATAATACCATGAGTTTTAACTCTAAAATAAACCACCTTGCACAACATTTCATAAAAAGATTGGATAAAATTTTCAAACAAGAAAAATATGATTAATGAATATATTGAACCATTTGAAGGTTATGATTACAGAGGAAAATCTCATTTTTAAATGAGAGTGCAAAAAATAATTTAAAAAAATTATGATTTGCATATATTTAGAGGAATTGCAATTCTTGAGATGTATCATAATAGCCTCTTCTACAATTTTGATTCTTACTGCATGCACTTAATCTGCTTTCTAAGCTTTATTTAAAATAAATGGATTTTTTTAAAGGTTGACACTGTATTTGCCTCATTCATTAGAAATGCAGCTGGGGTAAGAGAAATCAGAAAGATACTTGGTGAAGAAGGAAAAAATATAAAAATTATTTCAAAAATTGAAAATCATGAAGGAGTTAAAAAGTAAGAATTATTCTATTATTCTTATAATTTTTATAAAAAATAAAATGAATTTTTAAAAGAAGGCAATTCTCATTAATGTTTATTAGGAGCAAGTTTGTGCTCACTTTGGAAATTTTGAGCCTAAGGACTTGTATTCTAAGACCAAATAGATTTAATATGTATGTCAGATAAAGTGCAAAATTAGGGGCTTTTGTACTATCTTTGGTAACTAAAAGGACAGTCATTATGAAATTCTATTAAGCACTTTAAAAGAGCAAAAGCTCTAAAAAAAACTATTCCTCTCATTCTCTTACAACACCATGTTTTTAGAATTTCATTAAAACATGGGTAATAAGTTTTATGCTAATATAAATTTAATATAATTTATTTGTAAAATTTTAACATTGGGGAAATTTTTTGCATACTAAAATAGGACACAACATATTAAAATAAAATGTAGTGTCTTTGTAAACATGATAGAATTCAATTGATTTTTTTCCAGAATTGATGAAATTATCCAAGAAAGTGATGGTATTATGGTAGCAAGAGGAGATCTTGGTATAGAAATACCTCCTGAGAAAGTATTTTTAGCTCAAAAAATGATGATAGCCAAGTGTAATATGCTGAATAAACCTGTAATCTGTGCTACACAGGTGAAACTCATTGACTTTTTTTGAATTACTATAAGTTAATATGTATGTCAAATGTTTATCATAAATAATGACCATACTTTGTAAATTTCACTTAATTCTAAATATTAGGTGTTACCTCCTTTAGTTTCTTGTGATCATTATTTTGAAACTGATAGTTCTATTTCTGGTTAAGAAGGCTGTATAAAGAAGAGAAAACTATTTCATATAACTATAATTATGACCTATTTATTTTTGTTATTTGTGCAATGAAACCTCTTGGGAGAGACCGCTCTCTGTTCCACAGTAAAATAGTTGTTAATGGAGGTTGGTCATACTATCATTCTTAGGGGTTACCATCACTGACTGCAAAATGTTATTGAAAGTACATGATTTTTCGGAAGTTATTTTAATTTTACTCGGTGTGATTTTCTTGGTGCGGAAGTGTCACTTCTGTTGGCTTCATGGAAACCAGTTCGATGTATATAGCTTAGCATCAATAAAAATGACCCCTAATTATATGCAAAAACAAATTTACCAATTATGAATGAGAGAACTATTTTAAATAAATAAACAATTGTGTTTTTTGTTTAAGTATGCATTTAATTTTACATCATAAAAATGTAGCTTTAAAGAATGAAAAGAGGTTTGATTGCTTGTGAAGCTTACTTTTTTTCTAAAATAACATTTTATTTCTAATTTAACTTTCAACCCTAAAAATAAATAATTGATAGCATTGTCTTTAGTGCACTCTGACTGCAACATAAAGTAGTCACAATCTCTTTCGGAGATCGCTGAAAAGTGCTCTCTAAATATCCAGATTTTCATATATAAAGTCCATGCCGTAATTATTTTTAGAAAATGTTAGCTGTATTATAAGTATTTGTAGTATTTTATAAAAAAATTTTTTGTAGTTTTCACTACTTTTGATCAATATTATTAAAAAATATATATGCATACTGTTTTCTGAAATACCGTTGTTATGCATACCGTTTTCTGTTTTTGCTGTAAAAAATATCTTTTCTAGTTGTTTAATTTAATTTTTTTATTGAATATTTGTGATTTAAACTTGTGATAAATAGTAAACTGATAAATGTATATCTATTTTCATAAATTGAACTCTAGTTCGTATTACCAGATAGTTAATTTTATAATTGGATATTTAAATTGTCTTATTACATGCATATATGAAAGAAATATTATTTCTAAGGATTTTATGTAATAATTAAAATTTGACAAATATTTCAATTACATTTAGTATTTTCAAATCAATTTTTAAAATTTATTCTTTTATATTAATTAGTTTACATTTCAATTGCATATTCTTTGTTTGTAAAAAAATTCTTTGTCAGTAAAAAAGTTAAATATTCTTAAAAAATTTACTTGTCATCTGATAAAAACATAAAAAATATAGTTTTAAATAAAAAAATCTGATTTTTTTTTTAGATTTCTTTTAAAAAATATCATGATTTTTTTCAAATCCTGAAATGTTCTGATTACGAATTACTTTCAAATAAAAACGGTGTTTAACTACTTTTAAGAGATGAATTTTGCTGTAGGATTCAATGTACATTCATGTTCAGAATAAAGAAGCTCAATATTGAATAGAAAATTTGAAAAAAAAAAATAGTTTAATATAATAAATTAGCCAATTTATTTTTCATTTCAACATTCAACTCTTTTTACAACAAATATTTATTTTAAGAAATGCTAGAACATTATTAAATAATTGTGATATTGTTGAATATTTAAAGCTTAAGTTTAAAAAAAAATTAAGTACATAATTTAGATCCTCATTACATCACTGTCACCCTCAAGTAAGATTTGCACTAATCAGATTCAAAAAAATTTTTGTGTTCAAACCTTTTTTTTTTACAAATTTAACGTCAAAAATAGTTAAATTTCAAAATTTTTGTTTTTAGTTTTAAAGTAAATTATGTTAATAATAAAATATAATTATTCTTTTTGGCCTGGCATAATAAAATACATTTCTAAAATGGCCTACAATGTTTGTTGAATTCACCTGAACGATTTTAGTGTTATTAATATTATTATTTTCTTTGGTAATTTAATCTTCTTACATAATAATGTTTGCTATTAAAGACAAATTTCTTTAGTGGTTAATGCAAAATGCTGAGATTTTTGTTTCTTGTATTAACTGCATTCAAACATATTTATTATATGGGGTGAAGTGTTTGTATCTAAATATAGATTAATACACTACCTAAATTTCCATTTCTTGTTATTTCCATGTTTTTACTACTATATAGCAGTATTTCATTATTATAGACTCTTAAGAGACACTATATCTTATCTGCACAAATCAAAATTCACAATTGTCAATACAGTAGAGAACTATTTATCCGGGAAACCAGAAAACCGGGGGAAATTTTGCTCGGTTTTCCCACCATTTTAAACTAGAACGATTATGAAAAAAAGCAGAAATTGGACTCATCCTTGAAGTTGAGTAGAAGAAAATGTGAGGAAAGGGAGAATTTTCTCCCATTTACCCAGTGAAATGTCATTTCTTCGGTGACCTTGAAGATCAAAGGGAGGTAGGGAAGGGACGAATGTTTTATTTTCTCCT
The DNA here is from genome assembly GCF_043381705.1 of Parasteatoda tepidariorum. Classification (NCBI taxonomy): domain Eukaryota; kingdom Metazoa; phylum Arthropoda; class Arachnida; order Araneae; family Theridiidae; genus Parasteatoda; species Parasteatoda tepidariorum. Next base: position 55,183,695 of record NC_092215.1, on the reverse strand, counting down.
TTAGGCCGTCAATCAAACTCAAAGGAGTGGCAAGCTGATTTCGTTTTCTCTTTGATTTACGAGGGGGTGGGGAAAATGCATTGCACATGCATATCAGTGAACAGAAGATGAAAGAGCGAAATATATTTATCTATTTGACATCGATTAATAAAAATAAAATCTTTTTTTTTTAAATAAATTCTGATTCTTTGCAAGTTTTTCTTGATGTGGGATCACATCTGCTTTAATTAAAAATCGTGTTTTTATAAATAAAAAAAAATAAAAGGAAAATTGTTTATTAATTTAAACATACGATTNAAAAATAAAATCTTTTTCTTTTAAATAAATTCTGATTCTTTGGAAGAGCGGTATCATTTGCAAGTTTTTCTTGAAGTGGAATCACATCTGCTTTAATTAAAAATCGTGTTTTTATAAATAAAAAAAAAGAAAAGAAAAATTGTTTATTAATTTAAACATACGATTATTTTATGAAGCATATTGCAGTTTTGTTTTCTGATTCCACTATGTTAGATTTTTTTTCTTTTCACGATAAATTTCGCACTCAATGAATTAATTCTTTCTATTCATAAATTTTATCATTAGGTTTTTTTTTTAATTCTGCTAACCTTGCCTTGTTCCGGGTTTTAATATTTATGCTAGTGCCTTTTTTAACTATTGTTTCGGTCCGATAATTTTCAAGTGTTTTTTTTATTTAGATTAATAGGTTTTCCTTTTATTTTATTGTTCCTCCCTCCCCCGTATAATTAGGTATGAAATATATTGCGTTATTTAATCATTGATTTTGTTTATATTAGTTAATGTAGGAATTGTAATTATTTTTAAAAAATAAATGAGAATTTTGTATTTTTTAAACTTGTTTTACTTGTCTAAACTTGCAATTTTTTTTATTCCTTTAAAGGTTATTTTTCTACTATTTTTTTTTCCTTTTTAAATTTAGGAGTGCTTTGTGCTTTTCTTTTTTCTCTGACTTTGTGTTACACTTTTCCCTTGTAATTCAGGTTCTATAAAACATCGATTAACGACACTTTTTGGTCGATCCAGAAAACCGGGAAATTCAGACAGCCGGGATAGCGATGGTCCTGAGCATCCAAGATAATTGATTCTCTACTCTACCAATTTTTATTGAGTATATCCTTATAATTTCAGATAAAGGATCCTTTCTGTAGAAAATTAAATATATCTTTTTCCATTTCTTAAAAACAGAAAAAGAAAATTGTATATGTATTAAAAAAAAGTTTTTTTTTAAATGTTATAATTATGAAATTAATGTATCGTTCTGATCTCATGTTAACGTTATTTTTAATCCCTTTATTATGAGTCCAGTAGTAATTTTGAAAACCGCTTATAATAGAATGAAACGCTGCAAAAATAACATTTTGTTTTGATATGATGACAAAGGAAGTTTCGAAAACTCTAAAAATCCATGTTATCCAATGAGTGTTGTTCTTAATATGATTTTTGCTATTGTATAATAAAATTTGCCCTCATTATATGGAGATTCGACTTAAACAGAACAGACCTTTGTATATAGTTTTGACAGTTTGATGTACAATTTTTATAACTAAGGTTTAGGGTTATAACTAAATAATATATTAAGCATTAAAGCAGTAGTATTAACATTAATAATAATCCTAATCATATGAATCTTTTACAACTTTTGGCATTTGAAATTATTAAATTACATAAGTTGCATTTATAGAGTAATAGTAATAGTTGGTATTATCAAATTAAAATTGGAATTAGTTCTTTTTATATATATATATATATATATTTCAATAACTAGTCTAGCCACTTTTATTTTTGGTAAATTATATCTATCTTTCATTTGGCAACACTCTGTTCCAAAAATTTCATTTAAAATAACACGACTACAAGAACTGAAGCATTTTTTTGAATAGATTTTTACATAATTTGAATATGATTTATTGCATTGCACCTGTTGTTTTTTCATTATATTGGAAATATTCTAAACAAATGTTTGTATATAACTTAAATGCTTACTAATTTATATTAGATGCTTGAAAGTATGGTTAAAAAACCAAGACCAACTAGAGCAGAAAGTTCTGATGTTGCAAATGCAGTATTGGATGGAGCTGATTGTGTTATGTTATCTGGTGAAACAGCTAAAGGACAGTATCCGCTTGAAGCTGTAGAAATGATGAATGCCATTTGTGTAGAAGCTGAAGCTGCCATATTTCAACGTCATGTATTTTTAGAATTAAGTTTAAAGGCACCTGTTCCAACTGATTCAACGCACACGGTTGCAATTGCTGCTGTGAATGCTTCAATGAAGTGTTTAGCTTCTGCTATTATTGTAATTACTACAACAGGAAGGTTAGTATTTTAAAATTTTATTTCAATTGGATGTTAGAGCCAAGTTTTAACATTGAAAGTGTTTAGATAACATACACCATTGAAACATAAATGGAATTGGGATTATTTTATACAAATTTTGTTTACTTTTTGTTCAAATTTTCTTTCCTTTCAAATTACTGAATTTTTTTATGTGGATATATATCAAATCTGGCTAATGATAAATTTATCTAAAATCAAATGCCTTTTTTTATTTATTTGCTTTAGAAATGGTTATTATGAAAGAAGTTTTTGTAAGGGAATGAATTTTACACTAGACTTTTGTTATGCTTAAATTGGCTTGGAAATTTTAAACATACTCTTTAACTGTCAAGCTACTTATGTAAATTTGTACAGTTTATCCACTGAGTATTGTTTACTTTTTGTGAAAAGTAAGGAAGAGCTGATATGCCATGAGAAATGTAACAAGTTTCTATTTTAAACAACAAAAGTTGGAATTCAAGATTTAATATATTAAAAATAAGGTAATATCATCTGTTATAAACCAGGACATATATTTAGTCCTAAAAAATTCACAATTTTATTTTCTACCAATGCAATTTGATACCTTTTTTTTTTTTTTTAGTCAAGCTGAAATATTCAAGTTTTGTAAAAATATTTTCAATAGTTAAAGACAGATACTTATTTTACATGTATTACATATAAATCGTTTATTTTGTTTTGTAATATAAAATGATGAATTGTGTAATCTTCCTTATTTTCAATGACCCTAAAAAAATTATTAATTAATCTTAACTTTGCTATCACTTTTTAAATTTTTATAATATTCAAATATAATCTTTCAGTGGAAATTTCTTTTTTCTTTCTTCTGTGCTTGCTTATTATGAAATAAATTAAAAACCTATATCTTGTGAAATTTTTAAATCCATTTTTTTTCCTTGTAATTTCCATCGAATTACCTTCAATAACTTTAAACTATAATTAAGAAGACCAACAAAAATTATCCAATTTTTCAAAGAAACTTCTACATTTTGTGAACTTAATGTGTATATTCGTGGATATACACATTAAGCTTACAAAACCAACATACTTGTTGCACATAAGTAAAAATTTCTGTAAAAGGTACGAACTGGTTGCTACTTTATATAGCATTAGGTGTTTAAAAATATATTTTTTGCTTTTAAGCTGTATTAAATCCTTATTATTCTCCCCACATAAAGTTAAAAAATGATTAATCATGTATTTCTTAAAACATTTGAAGTGTCAGACCAAAAGTGCTTAATATGTCTGTTATCAACAGGATAAATATGGTGCCAAACTAGCATTTAGTTTTAAAAACTAGAAACCTTAAGTTAGAGATACTGGAGTAATTTGTCTAGGTGTTAAAGTGGTTCAGTATTGAATGGAAGTTACTTAACTATGGTTTAATTGCTTAAATACTTAAAAATTTATCAGAGGAGTCATTAGTTTTATATCAACTGTAAATTAACAGTTCATTCCTTACAAAACCATTAACCCATTGCTTGCCTTTCTAACTCTGCTTTTACTACTTTTATGAAGTAAAAGGCAAAGATGAAATTTATTATTATACATAAACAAACACTCTCCCCACTGCCAAGATTGACTGACTTACAGAGGTGCTACTCAAATAGAAGAATAAAATTCCCTGATTTTTCTGTACTGACAATGTAATGGTCAAAATATACAGTGAACAACAAAAAATTTATATTTGTAATTTATACATTAATTTTGTATATTTAATTTTAAAAAAATGTAACACTACACTATGTAAAAAATTTTTTATAGAGAATTTTATTTATTTGAAATTTCTGGAAAAAGAGATTCTGTTTTTACAAAGCAAGTTTCTAGTAGTGTACCAATAGAAATTAATATAGATATTTATGTCTCCACAAAGCAAAAGTGTGCAGGACAAAAAGTATTCCGAAATTTTTTATTAAAATATAAATTAATGTTACAATGAATAGGAATTAAACACAATCAAAAGTAAAATGATCAATGATACAAAACGTAAGCTTTATCATCTTCAAAAGTTGCTGACAAGGAATATATTAAAGAGTAAATTAGACAAGAACAGAGTGTTAAAAAAAGCGAAATTTATTTTACACTCTTTCACAACATTCAAATTCTAAAAAACAGTCCCTTCACAAAATTCAAATTTGTAAAACCGAACCATTCATAAAATTATAATTTATAAAAATCACCCGTTCATGACATTTCACTTTTTAAAAATGATCGCGAAATTTTTTTTGCAGGAATTTCTAGGAAGAAATGACCAAAACCAACGTGAGTTTATGACAGCTTTGTCACAAATCAAAAACGTCAAAATTCATGTGTCGTAATAGCATGTTAAAAATATTGAAGCTCCTAAAACCTTGTATCTTGTAGAAATGATTATCTTCGATGACGTGAAGTTATAATGGGATTGTTATGAATCGAACCCGTCAAAAAGTGAAAACTCTAATTTAAATGTCGTAATAACATCGTACCAAATATCAGAATTCGTAAAACCGTGTGAAAAAGGCCGAAAAAATGAGAACTGCCGCAAAAACTATCACCGAACATTAAGACTGAATCGAATGCTTCTTAATAACATCCTATTTAAAATATTGTAATTCTACATGTAAAGGGCAAAAGAAAAAATAATTTAGGAAACCTATCATCAAATGTTAAATTACGATGCAATTTTCACAAATTGAATGCATCAGAGAAAGTGATTACTCAAATTCGTATGGCGCAATAACTTGTATTAAAAGCATGGGAGTTTGAAAAATCATTAGATAACTGCCGTAAAACGATTGAAAATCTATGGAAATTAACAATGGAATCGTCACAAACCAAGCTCGCTGAAAATGGATTTCACAAATTAGCGTATTGTTGTAACATCATTTTAGAGCAAAAAACAGTAATTAAAATAAACAAACAGAAAAGGCTGAAAAAACGATCAGAAAATAACATGGATTTAAAAAACCATGTGAAAAATTTCAAAAAAAAAAATAGTAACTGCCAAAAGAACAATCATTGAATGAATTCAAATTACGATGGAATCATGAATCGAAATGCTCATATTCCAAATTTGCATATCATAGCGTAGTGATAAATATTTAGGGGTTAATTTAAAAGGCTATAGGGAAGCTGCTAAAAAAAATCAGAAAAATGAGTGGATTTTAAAAAAAGTAGTGATTGCTCAAACGGAATGTTTTTCTTTAATTAAAAAATTTTCAAAAAAATAATTACCATTTTTCACAAAAGTGAGCCCTAAGAAATAAAACCTGGATCGACCCCAGGATATAGTTATTGCTTCATAATTACCATGTGGAACAGCAATCCCCTTGCATAAAAGATTATTTTTCTTATTAAATTTCTTAAAAATAAGAATAGATAATCTAAAGTACATTCATCATTTCTTATATCTGTTCTGGATTCTAGCAACCAATAACTTTTTTCCAGTTGAAGTTTTCTAAGTCATAATACCATGGCATGCTATGGCTACATAAAAATTTTGCTCCTAGCCAATTAGATGAGAGCAGAACTCTTGTGTTAGAAATGTGTTCCATAAAAAATGTTGCCAGGAAGATAGCATGTTTGTGGCTTGTCAAATAAAACTCTCTAACTTTTCAGACAATTTCCAAATTCTCTGACTTTTCCAAGTAGGGAAACAAGCCTGGACTAATACACAAAATACTAATGGTGTTAGTTCATAACATTGAGAGAAAAATATATCCTTCAGTTAATTTTATGGCTTTCTGTTATATTAATCCATTCCAATTCCATTTAAATAGTCTTTCTGTATTAAGAGGATAACTTTATAACGTCAAGCATCAATTTTTCATTATATGAATAAACATACTGAGAGGAGAATTTATAAATTACATTATTTGTAATTATTAAATGATAATTAGGTCTTAATGTGACTTCCTTGTTATTAACACTATTTCTTTTTTAATTATAGAACAGCTCATGAAGTTTCAAAATATAGACCAAAATGTCCCATAATTGCTGTATCACGTACTGCTCAAACAACACGTCAAGCTCATTTATGGAGAGGGATTTTGCCTATTTATTATGAAGGTAAAGTAAACTAAATTACTGACATTTCATGATTAATCTAAATGGATTAAGATTTTAAAATGATACACTTGTACCATCAGAGAAAGTACAATAACATCACTTTAAAATGCCACCTCAGATCATTCAAAAAATTGAAACAAAAATATTTAGTGCACTTCAAAATACTTCTTAGGGACTAGCAAAAATTCATGAAAAAAATCTTGACTACACAATTTTGCTAAACAGTAATTTTTCGATGCTAGGTGGCACTTGATGCTATGTTTCTTACTGTGTCTGTGATATCTGAATCTATGCAATTATTCAACTTCGAGACCATTCACTAAACTTGTTGAATGAACTTTTCAAATAAAATTTGCATAATTAGTTTCTAAGAATTTCCTAAAAAAATAAAACTCTAGTTACCAGAAAAAATGTGTGAAATAGGGCATCTTTTTGTTAAAGAAAAAATTTTACCTGCACAAAAGAGTTAATAAAGTGAGTATATTGGGAAGTTCATGAAAAAAATTTTAATCTATTTTGTAGAATATTATGCTGTCATGGGTATCATTCAGGGAAATTTTAGTCATGATTTAATTTAGTTAGAATAAAATTTATTCTGAATGATTACTTATATGCAAATTTTTGAATAATGTTTGAAGAATAAATTCATTAGTCTTGACTAATTTTTTGAATAATGTAAGCAAAATGCAAAAATTATGTAATTTTCTTTAAAAATTGTGTGTCACTTACAGCACTTGATGACGAATATGATTATTTGCATAGTAATCAACTACCTGTAATCGTGATTGTATGCAATGACGAAGCAAGTGAACTTAATTTTTTATTAGAAGCTGTTATGATAACTTGTAATCGCAGCAAAAAGTGAATCAAGATAAGTAAGATTACAAGAAATCATAATCTTACGATTATTAATATGCTAAAATATAAGTAACTATAATGCACAATTACATCAACAAAAAAAACGGCACAATTACAAAACAAAAAAATAAATTTAATCATAATTTCAAGTTGACTTGATTGCATTGTAATCAGGATTATATGCAATCTATTATTTTTATCATTAGATCAGAATACATAAATAGTTTATTAAAATAAATTCTACTGTTTGATTTACTGGATGAACACTGTATTACATTCAAGCATGTGTAGGTTCTATGTGTGTGCAATTGTACACACCTAGGTAAGCTGTATGTACTCTTTTGCACACTAATAGTTAGGTACAAGCGTACATATGCTCACACATAATTTGTATGTATACATTGCATGTGCTGTCTGTACAAAATAAACCGACCACCCTAAATAACTTTAATCTAATGATCAAAGCTTCACGTTCTAGAAGAAAATCTTATTGGTTTGAAGAGTGACCTGAAATATGCTAATTAATTAGCATCGACGATATTTTAAGTAATGAAAAATTTTGAAATTTGATTCCTCAGGAACCATTCTACTGATTTTGTCCGAATTTTGTAATTTGTCGTGTAAAATTGCATTCTTTAAAATTGTGCAAAAAATTTTAAATCTTACAATTCAAATTTTTTTTTTATTACTATTATTAAATAAAATAATAAATATTTGCTAAAAGTTATTTTCTGAATGGAAAAGTTATTTTCTTTGGATAAACAAATTTTATAATTGTGTACAGCTTAAAAAGTATTAGGGAAGAGATATGAACATTTACACTAAGAGTAAAGTTACCATTAAGGGATCCAAACTTTAAACTGCTCTCGTAACCAAACTAGTGGGACTATGATTCCCTGATTGTTGTTACCCCCTATATTTTGGGAGACAGAAATCCAAATCCATTGAATAAAGGGTATGTTTATTCAGAGAAAGTAAATTTTTTATGTCGGATTTCATAGCTTAAAATATCGTCTAACTAAATAATGAGCATATTTAAAGTCACCCCCTCAAACCGTTAGGATTGAGTCCTAGAAAATGAAGATCCGATGATTAGATCAAAGGTTATTTAGAGTCTTCCTCTTTCAAGCACTGTACATTGTGTGTACTTCTGACATTCATTTCATGTACATACAGTACACGTATTTTAATTTACCATTTTCAATATTGCAAGTGGCTAATAGAAGTTATCTCAATTAGCTAAACTAAGATTAGTTCTTGTTAAGACTTGTTCTGTCTGGTTGAACCAATTTTCTAAAGTAGAAGAATAAGTTTTCGGTCATAAACTGAGAAATAATAAATTTTCATCTGCTTCAATTCAAGATACAAAATAATTCTGTATAAATAAATATTTTTAGAGCTAAAGTACTGCATTGTATCATTACTGTATATACATGCAAGGTAGTACTACAAAGTAGACTATCAAATAAATAATCTAATTTCTTTTTTTGAATAACCATATTTATGTTTATTAAAATAAAAAAAGAACATCGTTTTACTAATAGTTGTTTGCAAAAATACAATGGAATAACATTTTGAGATGAAGGGTTCCCACATAATTGATAAGTAAACATTATTAAATAATGTTTTAAGCACTGTACATTGCGTGTACTTCCGTACATACATTTCATGTACATACAGTACACATATATTAATTTACCATTTTCAATATTGCAAGTGGCTAATAGAAGTTATCTCAATTAATTAAATTATTATTAATTCTTGTTATGAACTGTTTAAAACAATTTTCTAAAGTAGAAGAATAAGTTTTCAGTCATAAACTGTGAAATAATCAATTTTTCATCTGCTTCAATTTGAGATACAGAATAATTCTGTATAAATAAATATTTTTAGAGCTAAAGTACTGCATTGTATCATTTTTGTATATACATGCAAGGTAGTACTGCATAGTAGACTATGAAGTAAATGATCTAATTTCTCTTTTTGAATAACCATATTTATGTTTATTACAATAAAAAAAAGAAAACAGCTTTACTAATAGCTGTGGATGTTGTTTGCAAAAATATAATCGAATAAACATTTTGAGATGAACAGTTCCCACATAATTAATAAGTAAACATTATTAAATAAAAGAAAAACGTTAACTGATTTTATACTGTATTAAGCTTGTTTTTTTTTTAGTTGTTTTACAGCTTTGTATACAATAAATAAAAGTATTGTATATAATGTTTTATAATATTTTAAACATTTCTAATAAATTCAATATTTGCTTTAAAGTATGTAATTAATTTAAATATAGCTGTTTTATTGTTTCAATCACCCTATCGAATGTCTTAAACACTGATTGATAATACAAGGTAATAGCAGGGTATAACGTAATTTATTTTTCCTAATTCTGCACTTTCAGCTATAAAACACTGTATAAGGAATTATAACTGGATATGTATGTATAGTACTGCATAACTTAATATCAAAAAGTGAATATTAAATGTAAACCTTTTATTAACACAATAGAGAATTTAATAAGATTTCCTTTCAGGCAAAAAAAATAATATAGCTTTCTGCAATAACGTTTTATCTAATAATCGGATTTTCATTTACTAGAATTGCAGCTCAATGGCTCGCAGGGTAGATCTCAAATTTGCTAATTAATTTGTACAGATGATATTTTAAGTTTCGAAATCCGCCACAAAAGTACACTTCCTTTGAATAAACAAACTTGTTTTTTAACAACGAATTGGGATTTCTGACCCTCACAATATGGGTGGGGGTAGCTACAATCTGAAAAATATTCTCCCAATAGTTTGGTGAAGATAGCAGTTGAAAGTTTGGACCCCTTAACATTAAGTCTAATTTTTGTGTATTTCACTTTTTTTCGAGAAATTTTAAAGTTGTTCGAAAAGTCTTTGCACATTCAAAACGTTCACATTTGTTCATTCAAAAATAATTCTGTGCAAAAAATAATTTTTTTTTCAGTTTATTTAAAAACAGTTTAAAAAGTTTGCAAATTTTTTAAAAGTTTTATTGAGGACTATTTGACTGATTTTGTTCGAATTTTCTATTTTGTCATTTAAAATTACATTCTTTAGAAGTGATGGAAGAAATTGTATACCTTACAATTCATAATAATTATAATAATAATGCATTACATTATAATAATAATACAATTAATACACTACAATAATAATTATAAATGCTGAATAATTGTTAAAATTATTCTTTGAGTAAACTTATCTTTAGATAAGCAAATCATGTAATTATGTGAAAAAAATTTTCAATTCACTTAAAAAAAGTCTCGATATAGCAAAATATCAAACCTCTGATCACTGTCTTTTACCAAACTATTGCTATTAAATTTCCCAAATTGTGGCTACCTTCCTTATTTTAAGGTCAGAAATCAGAATCTGAGCAAATACGAAAAACAAAAACATGCTAACTCCGACGAAGTACTTTTTTATTTCTTAATTTAAAATATCATCTGCACCAATTAATAATATTTTTGAGATCAGGCTCTTGAACCATTGACATTAAGTTCTAGTACATGAAAATCTTGTCTATGGAGGAAAAATTATTCAGAGTTCTGTTTTCATTGACACTTATTACATACACTCTATATGTGAATGTGTATGTTATTTTTTTCACACTGTACGATTCAGTGGCGTACGCAGAATTTTTTCAAGGGGGGTGTTCATGATTTTCTGAAACTACTAAAAGAAATTCGAGTATGTAATAAAGCACTATTATTTCCCTAATTTAGACGGCTGGATAATTTGACTTTTTATTTCGACAACATTGTTTAGTTAAATTTTGTTTTGATTTTTTAAGTTTAAGAACATAATGTAATATCTTCTTGCATGTAATATCTTCTGAAAAAAGTCCAATGTCATATGGGTGGGAAGTAACACTTTGAGGGCCACTTTCACATTCATCAGATTTTGATGTGCTAGAAACGTTTTCTTCAACGGAAGTGACACATTTCTGTTCAACAGAAAAACTTACATTGGTACTAGATGCTGTCACCTCACTAATTTCAGGTCGTGATTTTTTCTCAAAATAATTAAAAATTGTTAAATTCTTGCGTTTTGACATCCTAAAGATCCAAGAACAGCAAGTATATATATATTGGCACAGAAGTATCCGCTATGCTACGATCTTAAAGCTTCGAGCTGGAATGAATAACTTCAACGAGCTCAGTATCTCCAATAGTATTGTTACTAATTTCTTCACTAGTCGAAATAACGACGATGACGGATTCGGCGATTGAATGAGCTTTTTGTTAAGACAAAACAAATCAGATTTAGCAACGAGCTCTGAAAGACAAATGGCAGAGATAACTCTTAGTCTGACTAACTAACTCCACTGTTCTCCATTCCCTCTTTTATATAAATTTTCAACTCCAAAATTCCCGAGTTGTCTCAAACACGACAGAACGTGTAGGATTCCAGAATCATCGCGTAACGACCTCGCGAATGAAAGCCAGTCTCAAAAACTATCGCGACTGGCAGGACAGAAAGAAACCAGTCCGTAACAGTATCACGTGAATTTGGTTTCAAAAGTACAACCCTATTATAGTAAATGTTTTTTCAGTGTTCTGAGAAATACCGTGAGAAAAAAAAGTAGGCATAAGGCAAATAAAAATATATAGTCTTAAAAAATAATAGCCCGCATAATTTCTACTAAAATTTTCATTTTTACCATTTTGTCTGAGCTCAAGGGGGAAGTTTAAACCCCTAAACCCCTCCCTTGCGTACGCCACTGGTACGATTGTTATATTTATAAATATACATATATTTCTGTACAATGTTTAAAAGTTTTCATTTGGTAAATGAAGTAAATTTATTAAGACATACAATTACGGTAATCAATTTCTCATAATTCTAATTGCTATGTTTTTTGTTTTAAAAATTTTACCTGCAATAGTTTAGATTAAGATGACTGGCAATCAGGGTTATTTGTAATGATAATTACCTGCAATCGCTTCTTGTTATGATTGCAAGTAATTGGAGCCTCTTTTTAACAGAAATTATTATTTGGAATCTTGATTTCAAACAATTTATTACTATATACTTTGTATAAGTAGTCAATTACAGTTGTCGTCAGTTCAGTGCCCATTTCTGTTGAGCAGTATTTCAAGAAATTATTCTCGACTAAGGAATAAAGGCTAAAAATAATGAATAAATTGTAATTTATTATTCAGGAAAATTTTGAATGATTTATTCATTATTCTGAATATATTTGATATCACGTAAGAAGCAAAACACAATTTGAAGAAGAATATATTTTCTAAGAACATTAAATTTTGAAATTTAACTGAAAAGTCCAACTGAAGAATTTCCATTTTTCTGCAGTTATTACAATTGTTGCTATGATGTGGATAATAATCATTTCATTATAAAGATGAAAGGGGAAGAACGATTCACGTCCATGGACTCAACCGTTTTTCACCCTTGATCTGTTATTGTAGTATATTAAAAGCCTGACTGACCAGAAGTTTTGAAACTGTGCTTAGAAATTTCTTTTTTTTTTTCTTTTACGAAAATCAATCTAAACAATCCAAATTACAAATGAAATAGAGATTGATATTTTTTAAGCAAAGAATTATACCAAAACTACAATACTGTAATGGGCATGCTGATTATTTTTTATTTTAGTTTAAATGAAGACCGGCAAAAAATTGAGGGGATAGGCAGTGGCGTAATTTTAATTTATGTTTGGAAGGAGTTTTAACTCCTTGTGACAATTTATATATGGAATGATATGAATATATATATTTAGAGAGAGAAACATAATATAATTAGAAAAATAATAAAAAATTTAATGGGAAAATGCAAGCATAAACCTAGTTTTTTTTTAAAAGAAACTGAAGAATCGAAAAAAAAAGTTTATTAGAAATTTCTAGTAAGTGGAGGGGAGTAATGAGCCTATTCAAAATATTATAATTTCATAAGTGAACAAAAATACTATAACAGTAACAGAACTTATTATGTAATTAAATGTTTTAAATACTTAAATCTTTTGTTTCTATTGAGCGGTCTATTATCATCATAGTTGTGTGAAATAATGCTCACGAGATGCAATATATCAAATAAAGCTTCTTATTCCATTATTTTTAGTGCCCAGTGTGTAAAAATTTATTTCTTTCGCAATAGTGCTTTTTTATCTCAATAAAACGTTTTTATGCACTCCATATAGTCTCACGATAATTGCAAATCAGTCTTTCTAAAATTAAAATTTATTTAAAGTAGGATTTAAAATTTGCCTTTATATAATTTAGCTAAACCTATTTTAGTTCCTTCTGTTTAACACTATTTCTTTTAATGTTTGAGTAAATTAAATTTTATATGCGTAAATAAAAAAGCATATTGAGACTCCAGTTCAGAATAACACTAGAGAATAAATTTTTTTTTTCTTTTTGCACTTTCACTGAGACTGATCCTAACCCCTTGCAGAACTGAAACACATAGGACCGTGAGCAAAAAAAAAGGAAGATATTTTATTTGTATAAACTTTTGCAGTACTCTAACATAGTCTCTAGTTATTACTGTTTCGAGAATGTAAAGTAGCATTAACTTGCAAAAATAAAACCTCAGATGTGAACAGAGGGGGCTAAATTTTACACTTCCAAAACTAATTGCCTGAAGGGAATTAGTTTTGGGAGTGTAAAAATTAGTTTTGTAAAATTGAAAAATAATAATAATATGGTTCTGTTACAAAAAGTTTCCTAGTATTTTAAATAGAATGTGATTATCATACTTTTCATTTCATCTATAAAAGTAAAGTTTCAAGCTACAAGTTGATAGTACAAAAGAAATATTTTTTTTTAATACTTCTGAGAGTGTAGTGACATATTGGCATCAATATCTCATATATATTTTTGATTAGCTTCATAAGTTTTGTGAAGATAATCAAATTTTATTTGTAGAGTTTATTACATTTTTCTTTAGTTAAGAAAAATTAATGAAATTTTGATTGTTATTTGCATATGAAATAAAACTTCATGGTTTTGAAATTATTGATATGTGTAAGAAAAAGTACTTTTCTATTACTCATTGAGGTAATGTAAGAGATATATTTATTTAACATTTATGATTTTCAGGTGATAGATTACCAGATTGGCCACATGATGTTGATGCTAGAATACAATGTGCTATAAAGTTTGGAAAACATCGTAAATTTATCAAGACTGGTGATGCGGTAATAGTAGTTACAGGATGGAGACAAGGAGCTGGTGCCACTAACACAATGAGAGTATTTTATGTTGAATAATTTTTAATCTACATCTTTACTAGTTGACAGATTTTATTAAATATGAATATTTGTAATTGATTTTATATACTTTTATACCAGAAGAAATAAAATATTTTCACATCATTTTGAATTATTATTTATCTGGAATAAAAATTTTAGTTTGTTAACTAATAGAAAAGCTTCCTGTCCATTCATGTTGATTGTTTACTTTTCAGATCAGAGTATGACCTGGAATGGATAGTTATAATTTCTTCGTGCTAATTTGGGGGACCCCTAAGCAAAATTTAAAATATCTTAAATGATGTATTTTTTAGTGAATGAATGAAATATTACTACCGTAATTAATGCAGTTTGTACTGCTGTGAGCATCTTAAAAAAATCTTTTTTATTTTGCAGTGTAATAGAATTGCCATTCTGTAATATTTTCTTTGTAGATAATTCTGTCCACTAATGGATAATGCTTACATTTCTACATTCAATATGCTGAAGTACAGAACTTTCTGCTAACTACAAATTCCTTGGGGCATAGTGGTTAAACTGTTCTATTCATATTTATTTCAAATAACATTTCAAATCTTATAAAAAATACTTCCAATATCATTTTATGATATAATAAAATATTTGCATTTTTAAGATGACTACACAAAGTATAATTCGGTTTCTGTGTAAGAGTTTAATGATTCACTGAATATAAAATGAAATTGAACTTTTTCTAAGGGGTAGAAAATTTATTTTATCAGATCTATATCAATAAGAAATCCATTTTCTTAGCCGTCGCAGAAATATTAAAGTTCTAGCTTTAATAATTTAAATTTGACAAAACTAATATTTTAAGTATTTAAAAAAAAAATTACGATCGATAAAATTTTCAAAGAAAGCTAATAAAATGATGCATAAAATTCTTACTCTTAAATGAAATCATTTTCGAATGTAGAAAAATAACATTCATAGTAACAAATACTGATAAGAAATTCTTCTGCAAATCAGACTTCCAGGAACTGTGCAACCTTAAGTGCAAAAAATCCCGGAAAATTTTTATTTTTACTACTTATTTTTAATCGAGTCATAAAACTGTATTTGATTTTTTTATTAATTAAGAAAAGAAGGGAAAAAAGCGTTTCGAGTCTTGAATGTCGTAAAAAGTGAATTTTGCTTTAAATAAATAAAAAAAATGTAATCCTGTAAGTGCTTTTAAGATAAATATCGTTCTTATCTAAGCAGTTTCTTCGTGTCCGCAGAGTAGTTACGAAATATCGTTGTTATTCAATAAAATTTTTATAAGTAGGGAAGTAGAGTTCAACCTGTTCAGACAAGCAAATGGAGTTTTTAAATTATCTTCTCTATACTTCTGCTTCAGTTTCGTAGGATTATTTATCATTATCTATGTAATATGATGTTGAAATCTGTTTCATAAATGACTATAGTTGTTTTTTAACGTCCTGCCTAACCATTAGATACAAATACATCAGGTGGATATAATTACCATTTTTCGACTTCATTAACCCCTTGTCTGTGACGTTCGAAATCAGTTCGGGAAACGCAAATGCACCAATTTTGGAATGGCCGACCTCAGTTCGGGCAAGAGAAATATCGATGCTTCAATTCCGTGAAGCCCGAACTTAGTTTTTAGTTTGTCCAATGCATGATATGTAATTTACGATATTTCCAGAAAATTGCGAATTTCTAAATATTCCTGAGAAAAGTTCGGCAGTTTAGCACCATTTGACGGATTTTTGTAATGTTGCAGTTCTTCCAAAATTTCCTTCAAACCATATTATGTTCGCTATGGCGCAATCGGACGATGATGAAGAATACTTATCAAGATTTCAGATACTGATATTTCAGTTGAAGCTTGTGTGCCATGCAATGTTTTCACCATGTAACAAATATCAATTAGATGTTAATTCTTTTGAATGATTTTCACCTATTGAATATCTCTCCATTTACATTTTTATAAGTTGTAAAATTAAGTTTAAAATTTTACACAAATTTTTGGTTGGATTTTAAATTACAGATTAAAGAAATCTAAAAGCATCTCAACACAATATATGCTTCAATGCAAAGCGCTTCATATTCCATTGAAGATTTGTCTTCATATTTTCCTGATAATAAATCTTTGAAGTGCCAATATTAGTTGAAATGTACAGTGCTCAAATAAAATAAATGGACCACCTTGAGTAACTTTTGATCTAATTATTATCGCTTTTTCACGTTCTAGGACTTAATATTAATTGCTCGAAGGGATGACTTCAAATATGCTAATTAATAAGTGCAGACGATATTTTATCAGGGTGGCCAGCCACCTGGAATTATCAGGGAATTTTTTTTATACTGGAAAAAACCTGGAAATATCAGGGAAATTTGGATAAAAACCTGGAAAAATCAGGGAATTTTAAAGAAAAGCTAGAAATTTTTTCTTTGATAATTTTTTTAATTTCACCAATTTAAGTTATTTACTAATTTTCTTAATTTAAATTATTTCATCCATTATACCCACCTTTTTTATACGAAAATGTATCGCCAAACAGTTGAAATATCATCAACTTAGCGATACTTTGCTTGCATCAAAATTTGCTCCATTGTTAAACTAGAATCTGAAGATCTCTGTTAAACTAGAATGCCACATAAAATTCTGCTACGGTTGCTAAACGAATGTAGAAACCTTTGACCGCTATGGGACTGTGCAATTTAGGAAAGATTCTGGTGGAGGTGGAAAAAGGGATTAGGAAATTAGCTTCTGTTTTTAAATTCTGTCCTTGGGCTGAATCCATTTATGGCTCAAGTTTGTTCCGACGCTTTGGTGGTAATTTTTTTTTCTATTTTGACAAAATGTTTTTGTATTTTTAACTTTATGAAATTCTCCTAAAATTAGTTGGTTATAATTTAATAATAATAGACTTTATATTGCACCCTTTTTCTGAAAGCTTTTCTACTCCCATTCAAAGAAATCTATAAATTATTTTTTCTCATCAAACCAACCAATCACATTTTTTTACAATCGCTAACAGCAATATTTGTCGTCGACAAATTTTTACAATTGTTGCATTAATGATTTTTGATTCAAAATTTTGGAATTAATAAAAAATTAAATAAAAAATCTTGCCAAATTGTCAAGATAAATTATTTTTTTCAAGATGATATGTTAAAAAAATAATATTTTGAATAAAATATTTTATGATACCGACACTTTTCTTGTACACATCCTACACTTTGTACAAAAAAAGAAACAAAAACCTGGAAATTTTAAGATTTTTATCTGGAAAACTTGGAAAAATCAGGGAAATTTGAAATCTGATTTGAGTGGCCACCCTGTTTACGTTACGAAATCAGACACAAAAACGTACTTTCTCTGAATAATACAAATTCGATTTTTTCGAAGGATTCGAATTTCTGACCTCCAAAATATAGAGGGTAGCTGTGCAATCTGAGAAAAATCGCAATAGTTTTGTCAGGAGAGCGCTCCGAAGTTTGGAGCCCTTAATGTTATTTCTCTATGTCTCGAGAACTTTTTAAGCAAATTAAAAAAAATTTGCACACAGTTATAAAATTCGTTGATCCAAAAAATAACTTTTTGTAAATATTTATTTTATTTAATAATGGTCAAAAAATTTTTCGAATTGTGAGGCATAATTTTTTTTTTGCCCCTCTTTAAAGAATACAATTTCACATGGCAAAATTCAAAATTTTAGCAAAATCGGTTGAAAAGTTCCTAAGAAATTGAATTTCAAAAAAGTCAAATGTTTAAAATTCGATTTTTTTTAGGAACTATTCTACAGATTTCGCTCAAATTTCGTATTTTACCATGTAAAATTATATTCTCTAAAATGATGCAAAAAATTATACACCTTACAATTCATAATTTTTGGATCATTAATTAAAAAAATTTATAAAAAGTAATAACTGTTCACTAAAAAAATCTTTTTTCATGGAATTATATTTGAAAAACGAATTTTATAATTGTGTGCAAAAATTTTTCAGTTCGTTTTAGAAGTTCTTGAGATATGCAAAAAGTAAAATGAACGTTAAGGGGTCTAAACTTTGGAGAGCTCTCATGACCAAACTATTGGGAACATATTTCCCAGATTGCGGCTACCCCCAAGGCATTGGGCAGTACCGTCTTAACGCATGGGCACACCCGGGCAGTGCCCAGGGGCCCCAGGCACTCAGGGGGCCCTTGAGAATCTTACCTTTTATAAATTGTATTAAAAAAACAACTAAGAATAAACAACTTTGCATTATATAATTTTTAAAATAAATTCCGAATAGCAAAATNTGTAGAAAAATAACATTCATAGTAACAAATACTGATAAGAAATTCTTCTGCAAATCAGACTTCCAGGAACTGTGCAACCTTAAGTGCAAAAAATCCCGGAAAATTTTTATTTTTACTACTTATTTTTAATCGAGTCATAAAACTGTATTTGATTTTTTTATTAATTAAGAAAAGAAGGGAAAAAAGCAATTCGAGTCTTGAATGTCGTAAAAAGTGAATTTTGCTTTAAATAAATAAAAAAAAATGTAATCCTGTAAGTGCTTTTAAGATAAATATCGTTCTTATCGAAGCAGTTTCTTCGTGTCCGCAGAGTAGTTACGAAATATCGTTGTTATTCAATAAAATTTTTATAAGTAGGGAAGTAGAGTTCAACCTGTTCAGACAAGCAAATGGAGTTTTTAAATTATCTTCTCTATACTTCTGCTTCAGTTTCGTAGGATTATTTATCATTATCTATGTAATATGATGTTGAAATCTGTTTCATAAATGACTATAGTTGTTTTTTAACGTCCTGCCTAACCATTAGATACAAATACATCAGGTGGACATAATTACCATTTTTCGACTTCATTAACCCCTTGTCTGTGACGTTCGAAATCAGTTCGGGAAACGCAAATGCACCAATTTTGGAATGGCCGACCTCAGTTCGGGCAAGAGAAATATCGATGCTTCAATTCCGTGAAGCCCGAACTTAGTTTTTAGTTTGTCCAATGCATGATATGTAATTTACGATATTTCCAGAAAATTGCGAATTTCTAAATATTCCTGAGAAAAGTTCGGCAGTTTAGCACCATTTGACGGATTTTTGTAATGTTGCAGTTCTTCCAAAATTTCCTTCAAACCATATTATGTTCGCTATGGCGCAATCGGACGATGATGAAGAATACTTATCAAGATTTCAGATACTGATATTTCAGTTGAAGCTTGTGTGCCATGCAATGTTTTCACCATGTAACAAATATCAATTAGATGTTAATTCTTTTGAATGATTTTCACCTATTGAATATCTCTCCATTTACATTTTTATAAGTTGTAAAATTAAGTTTAAAATTTTACACAAATTTTTGGTTGGATTTTAAATTACAGATTAAAGAAATCTAAAAGCATCTCAACACAATATATGCTTCAATGCAAAGCGCTTCATATTCCATTGAAGATTTGTCTTCATTTTTTCCTGAAAATAAATCTTTGAAGTGCCAATATTAGTTGAAATATACAGTGCTCAAATAAAATAAATGGACCACCTTGAGTAACTTTTGATCTAATTATCGGATTTTCACGTTCTAGGACTTAATATTAAAGGAATGAAGCTCGAAGGAATGACCTCAAATATGCTAATTAATAAGTGCAGATGATATTTTATGTTACGAAATCAGACACAAAAACGTACTTTCTCTGAATAATACACATTCGGTTTTTTCGAAGGATTCGAATTTCTGACCTCCAAAATATAGAGGGATCTGTGCAATCTGAGAAAAATCGCAATAGTTTGGTCAGGAGAGCGCTCCGAAGTTTGGAGCCCTTAATGTTATTTCTCTATATATCGAGAACTTTATAAGCAAAATAAAAAAAATTTGCACACAGTTATAAAATTCGTTGATCCAAAAAATAACCTTTAGTAAATATTTATTTTATTTAATAATGGTCAAAAAAATTTTCGAATTGTGAGGCATAATTTTTTTTTTAAATTTTCTCTTTAAAGAATACAATTTCATAAGGCAAAATTTTAGCAAAATCGATTGAAAAGTTCCTAAGAAATTGAATTTCAAAAAAGTCAAATGTTTAAAATTCGATTTTTTTTTAGGAACTATTCAACAGATTTCGTTCAAATTTCGTATTTTACCATGTAAAATTATATTCTTTAAAATGATGCAAAAAATTATACACCTTACAATTCAAAATTTTTGGATCATTATTAAAAAAATTTATAAAAAATAATAACTGTTCACTAAAAAAATCTTTTTTCATGGAATTATCTTTGGATAAACGAATTTTATAATTGTGTGCAAAAATTTTTCAGTTCGTTTTAAAAGTTCTTGAGATATGCAAAAAGTAAGATTAACGTTAAGGGGTCTAAACTTTGGAGAGCTCTCTTGACCAAACTATTGGGAACATATTTCCCAGATTACGGCTACCCCCAAGGCATCGGGGGTAAAAATTCAAATCCGTCGAAAAAAATTGATGTTTATTCAGAGAAAGTACCTTTTTGTGTCTGATTTCAAAACTTATAATATCGTCTGCACTAATTAGCATATTTGAGGTTACCCCTTCGAGTCATTAAGATTGATTCCTAAAACATGAAGATGGTTTGATCAAAAATTAGGCAGGGTTGTCCTTTCTGTTTTGGCGCAGTGTACACAAATTGGATAAAGTGTATAATATTCAAAATATTTCAAAAATGCTTTGTTTATGTGTTTATTCTGTCAAAAAAAACTTATTTTTCTGCCTCTGCAATAATATTTCTGAATAAAATAAATCTTCTCAAGATCGTTTGTGGCTATAACAGTTGTGTACAATATGAAATTTTTAACATAAATTGCATAGAGAATATAATTGTATACATCTATTTTAAGAACTGAAGGAAGTAATATTATTAAAAATAGATTTATTTAAATATTGTGCAGTAATTTGGGCAAGGGAAATATTTACATTCAAACTCTTTTTTTTTTCGACACTGTAGAGCGCAAGAGAATAGAGCATGTATGGAAACATAATTTTTTAAACAAATACGTTTACAGAAACATTTTTTTTCTTTCGAAGTCATATTGAGAGGCATTTGAAGCCATTTAAAAATATCGCACTTGGATGTAATTGTTTTTACTATATTTTATTTAAAATATTGATTTTCTGCCTTTTCAGTAGAAGTTTGTATTTCCTCTATATTTGAATGATCAATTGATTTATTTAAATTGATTGATGAACGTTGAATAAATTAAAAGCATTGCAACCATCTAGGCTTAATTTCTTACCTATAATCTTAATTTGATGTTAAAATGCGTAGATTAAGACATTAAATCAGAACAATTGCGAGCAGAAATTCAAATAAATTGAGTATAGTTTTTAAAAGCAAATCAATCCTTTGTATTTTACGATCATTCAATAAAATATAGAAAAAAGGCTTAATATATTGAATATAATATATTCATTATATTAAGATCCTCTTTTGTTCAAGCATTTTTCAATGACACAATAAAATAGTCAGTCTTACTTAAGGAAAAATATAAAAAAAATTTTCATGAAAGCAATATATTACTTAGGCAATAATGCGTACTATCACATGTTGTCAAATTATTGTTTTAATAAATAGTTTCTTTTCATATAAAAAGCAATGAATTTTTAAAGTTTCATGTTTTTATTTCTGAAAATTCTTTTGAAATTATGTATTAAGATTTTCATTAATTAATTTTACTTCATGAAATATTTATTGAAATATCAGGCAAATATAATGCGAATTGATTTTTTAAATTTTTATTTTAAACTTCATAAATGAAATCCTTATACTATTTACAATATTAATTTCTTGCACAAGTAACATATTACATTAAATAATTCTCGTAATTTATTAACATATATATGGGATATACATATTAAAATTTATTTGTTTTTTATCAACATAATGTTTCCTATTTCTTACTGCTAAAAATATTCCAAAAACGGAAAATCCCGAAAAAGAGAATACAAATATTGAAAAAAATTAATACTTAATTTTGCCTTATTAATCTAAAATGTATTGTTTCTTTAGAAAATTTTAATTTAAGTAATTAAAAATGTTTCAGTCTTCACAATGCATTTGCTTTCTACTCCAATTTATTAACTTCATTTTATATTGAATTTGTAATCTCTTTCATTCAATTAATAACAAAAAAAATTAATTTACGAAACAGAAATGACAGAGTATTTGCTTGTGCACATTATGTTCATTTGTTCTCTTAATAGATGGCTGCACCAGTCATTCAAAATTAAGAATAATAGTTGCTTTCTGCTGAGCGGAATATTGTCAACAGATGGCACTGATATACGTAGAAATTTAACTTTTTGCGTGGATCATTTATAAAGAAAATACGTTATTTAGGAGATGTTAGGATAAGAAAGATTTCTCGTACATTATTTTTTTAGTCTCAGTCATATATCAGTCATTATATTAAAGTCTCAGTTTATTTTTTAAAATTATTTTCATTAATATAAGAACTTGCATAGATCTTTGGGATAGTATAAAAGATCATTAACTGGGAAATAAATCCGACATATAATATAATCACTCTTTATGTTTCTAAAAATTTTATTATTAACATGCATGAGAGTTAGTCACTCAACAACAAATTTTCATCATCGTAAAGAAAAAATCTTTGTTCATTTTATTAAAGAAAATAATTTCACTAAATCTTTTCCTGTTGAAAACATTTGATATCGTGCGTACTACATTTATTTATTTACATATTTTTTATTTTTTATACTTCCTGACAGAAACTCGGCTGGTCATGGAAAAAACTTCTTAAAATAATCAAAAATGAATTTATTACTACAATTTTATTTTCGCTTTTTACTGTTATGATAATGCAAACTGAAAATAAAATCAGATTCAGGAACTTTGAATACTCTTTTTTGAAACTATTGTACTCTTAGTAACAACTTTTTCCACAAAATGTACTTCAAGCAGCAAATGTACTTCAAAATTTACTTAATTTTTAAAAAAAAAAATTTTTTTTTTTTTGATGGTAACAATCTCTTGTATACTCATAGTTGAAATTCACTTTGACCTTGCTTGAAATATGGATTGTTCAGAAATGCTTGCTGTTTCACTAATCCCTCATTATTAACCATTTGGCGCAGACGAAACCTTTTCTCTTTTGTGTGTCCCTTTTATATATATATTTTTATCAGACAGACAAATTACAAGTAAAAACATAGTACTGTGCTTTTAAAATATAAAAACAATATAATAGTAGTTATTAAAAAAAAATCTGCCAGATAATCGGAATTTGTACCAAAAAAATAAAAAAATTTTTTTATTCGTATTCAAAATTTTATCGATAATTGATTTCGTAAATTCAAGAAATTTGAATGAGGAATGACTGATTCTCATAGAATTTAATTAAAGAAATCAAATATTAATTGTTAAAATAGCGAGAAAATGTTCTTATCTGCTTGGAATCGTCACAGCTTCTTCTATAACAAAAATGATTTGAAATAAAAAGTATCACATCTTTCAATAAATAAAAAAAAAATTAAAATAAAACATTTTAAGTAAACCCCTCTTAAAAAGAAAGCTCCCCTATTCTTAATTATTGAATCTGAATTATAAATGTTAAAATCGCGAAAAGAAAATCTTAGAAAAGAGATCTTAGAAAAGCCTTCCGGATAAAAGAATGTCTCTCAAGAAATTTTCCAATACATTTTCCTTGTTGAGGTACTTCTTTCACCGGGTTCTTTCATACCGGTGCAGTTTTTTTCAGGGACCTGTTTTTCCAGACTTTCTTTACCGCTTACCACAATTTTGATCGTAACCTAGAAGACAAAGGAACTTCTGGATCAAGCACTGAGACAAACTAGCGTACCTGGAGGACTTTTTCATGGAATTGATTCGCATTTGCGTTACATGGAGAGAAAACTCTAATGATGTAACGTTGCGCAGTGTACATAAGTCCCTATTCCATTTAGTGAAAGAAAATTGGAAAGGAAAAAAAAAGAACACCAAAAGAAACCAGCGGGGAAAAAGCACATCATTTGTAATTATATGGACTTAACAGCCAATACAATACAGGCTGTTAAATCAAAATTTAGTATAATTAAAAATTGAAAGAAATATAAATATTTGAAAGACATTAGATATTTTTAAAATTATTTACTTTTTAGACAGGCATACCAGACGACGTTTCTCGATTTATCAAGAGAATTTAAATGCAGATTTCAAATAGTAGTAGATTTTATGTTTTAACATTAAACTTGAAGTTTATATAGGTGGAGGTTGGTGTTAGGTATTAGTTGAAATGACTACGCTTTAGTAATAAATAAATTTAATAAAAAAAAAAAAAATAAGAAGAGATATGAAACAACAGCTCCGTCTGAGCGTTTTAGCTGAAGTGTTAAAAAAGTGGGGTGGCGCTGCTGCAGTGGAGGTTGGATTCCCACATATATATGAAAAAAAAATGAGAGAGAAGCTGATCGCCATCGGCAGTTATAAACATTAAACATATGTATAAATGTTTGAGCAGTAACATCCAAAACAGTTATCAGTTAAGCCGCAGAAGCCACACTAGCGAAAAATGAGTAGAAAAAAATTAATAACTGCTCAAATTTCCCTCGTCTAGCTTAATTTGATGTTAAAATGCGTAGATTAAGACATTAAATCAGAACAATTGCGAGCAGAAATTCAAATAAATTGAGTATAGTTTTTAAAAGCAAATCAATCCTTTGTATTTTACGATCATTCAATAAAATATAGAAAAAAGGCTTAATATATTGAATATAATATATTCATTATATTAAGATCCTCTTTTGTTCAAGCANTATATATATTTGTTTCATTTGATTATTTCCAATTTATCGTTCATGCTGATAGGCGAAATATGAGGGGGGCACACTTTTCGTTTTTGGAAAACTGTATTCGTCTACTTTAAGTTTTATAAATACCACTATATGTATACATAAACACAAATTCAAATAAGAAATAAACATGCATGTAGATGCACTGTAGCATGCATGTAGATGCGTAGGTGCACTGTAAACATGCACTTAAAATGAACTAACAGCTTTCTAAAAACAAAGCTAAGCCTATATACCGAATAGAATGAGATAAAACAGGAATCGAATAGAGAAGTTTATTTATGTAACCAACATCGCTTAATCTTAATCATCCATAATTAGATGTATTGTTTCCTGGGTATTTTGAATATATTGTTCCCTATGTTATTTGGAATAAATAGGGATAGTTCCCTATTTATTCCCTGTGTATTTTGCTTAATTATAGCTTTAGTCCCCAGTCCATCATTCCTCCCACAGCCCTCATGAGGGGTAGCTAGATCAGGGGAAGTATCACGGCCTTGGAAATAACTATTTAACGTCAGTTACGTCAGACATAACCACCATAGGAATATTGTTTCAACAATAAATTATGTATGCGACTATTTTTCGTCTAATGAAACGATGTGAAGATTAACAAGACAGATTTATTTAAAATAATACTAAGAACAGATTACTTTTAAAATATTTATAGTTCATTCATTTTTGCTAATGTATTTTATAAGCAAAATTTTTCCAACTTTTCTTAATATTATTGAAAAATTGTGTTTTTATTTCTCTTTTTTATTATAAATAATCATGAAGGAAATATAATAAATGTTTTATTTGGAATGCTTCAAGAAAAGTTTTAAATTCTTCGTAATCATGTTTTCTCCCTATTCAATGACCTGCAAAAATATATTTGTTAATATTTTTAATTTTCTTTACTCAGAAATGAACACTAATTTCACATTTTTTGTTTTTGCCGAATATCTTTCACATTTTATCAACGTTAATTTTGATTCGACAAACGTGAAGTGTTTATTAAAAAATAAAATAAGATTGAAAACAGATTGCTTGAGTAAAATATATCATACATAAATTAAATATTTTGTGTGTTCTGCTGAGATATTTTATTATGAAAATTTCCCGACTTATTTTTTATTTCCAATTTTGAATATTGCTGAGTAAAATGTTTCTTTTCCAATTTTTTTTCTCTCTCTTTTTTTAAATTTTTTTTATATAAAATACAATTACAATTACAAATACATTTACGTATAAAATAACCCTAAAAAGTTTTAATATCATAAAGAAATTTTGTCATGCTTTACTAAGAATATATTTTCATCTCTTATTCAATGCCCGGCAAAAGTAGGCAGAAATTTGCCTTCCTGGAGGTGTTTTTGATGAAGCTAACCCGCATTTGCGTTACATCGAGAGGGAAACCACGAGAACCTCCCTCAGTTAGCCCGACGGCAAGGAGACTCTAAACCAGGGGTTGCCAAACTTTTTTGAATATCGACCCCTACATAATTTTTCGAAATCTCCATCGACCCACATAAAAGTAATTTTCTGCTAATTAAAATAAAACTCTATTAGATACTGTGTTTGTACATTTATTTTATGATTTTGAACACTTATTAACGTAATAGTACATAGTGTAACAATAGTTTTATGAAAAATATATTAATGTTGAAATATAAATACCTTAATTTTATGAAATAATAAGTAATTATAAGTAAGTAGAAATAATAAGTAAAGTGACAACGGATTTATTGCTTTCTTAATCAATGACATGGGTAGGCCAGGTGTTTATTTATTTTTTTTTTTTCTTGCAAGGTTCGTTACATTGGGTTCAAAATTGGTCAATTTTAATCTTAAATCCCCACATTTAATTTATTTCTGTTCTTGGTTAAGATTGAATTTACGTTACTGAAACCGGCTTCAATTATATAGGAACTTGGAAATGCTATCATAAATGGCTGANAAAGTTGTAGCAAATGTTTTCATAATTGCATTGTATATTATCAATAAATTTAAGCTACTTCCAACAAAGGAAAAGAGGAGTGCTTTCTAATTTTGTATTAATGTAGCCAAAGCAAAATATATCAATACAATAGTGTGAGGAACACTCAAAAAAATTTAAACGAAATTAGAACACATTAAGTAAAAAATATATACGAAGAAACAAACAAATATATGAAGCAAAAAATAGAAAATAAAATTTATGAGCTTATTTTATGAGTTCTATAAACTCGTTTTTCTCTTTGTTCTTATAATATGCTTTCTATATAATGCATTCTTCTTTATATAATGCTTTCTTTTCGAGTTTTTTGCTGTGCCATAATATTGCAGACTATAATATTTGTAGTCGTAGTTTGTTTAATATCCTTTTTTATATGGTTGACAACATATTAATTTTGACTAAGCATTTATTGAGGAAAAGAGTAAAGAAAAGCTATTTGCAAAATTTACACGGAGCTGAGTTCCTGGACACAAAGTCACTGTATTATTTCCAAAAGACAAGTGCGCGCTCTTTTCACATGTAGCATATAGTTATTCTTTCATGTCATGTGATCTGTAATATCCAGACTTCTTTGTTTGAATTTACGCCGTAAGATGTAATCATACGACCGGATGAGTTAATATCTCAAAATATTTATTAATTTGATTGATTTTCGGCGTCATAAAGGCATTTTACTAAGCAGTATGGACTCATTTTATAAATAAAGATTACATTTCTATTCAGTTAAAGTTAATATATACGCAAAGCGCTAAGTTAATTATGTGAAGGAGATTATTTAAAGTTCTCATCAGTCAGAGAGGCTAGTCTGTATCAAATATGCTAATTATTCAGTGCTAGTTATTAATTAAGTTACGAAATCGGACACAAAAACGTACTTTCTTTGAATAAACATGCGTTTTTTTTTAAATATTTGGATTTTTAACTTTCAAAATATAAGGGGTAGTCGCAATCTGGGAAATATGATCCCCATAGTTTGATCTGGAGATCGATTCAAAGTTTCTACTCCTTGATGTTAATTTCACTTTTTGCGTTCTCAGTCATATTTTTGAAACTAATTAAGCAACCCAGAAAAAAAAAGTCGAGTTTTATACAAGCATACTTCTGATAGAAAGTGATTATATTTAATGCGATATTTTATTTTTTAGTTATCTTTTCAACAATTAATACAATTTCAATAATATGCATACGTATGCTTAAATTTGGAATAATATATTTATCAATTTCTTCAATATATATTTTATAAGGTTGGCTGCGCATACGTAGCCAACATTTTTATCATCTTAAAATTTCTCAACATCTTATATTTCGTCTTCATTTTGAAATAATTTTTTTTATTTATCTGGCAGCACGTGTTCAGCAGAACAATAACCAAATTTTTTATTATATTTTAAACTATTATTACCAAATATTTAATTATATTTTAAATTAATTATATTTAATTACATTTCAAAATTTTATTCTTTACGCTACTGCGTAGATTATTTTTTCAATAATATACTTAATAAATTTTTTTAGTACTTTAATTTAGGCTTTCCTTTAAAGTAAAATTCCTCTTTAAATTATTGTCAAGTTTTTAATAAAAAAAAGCTTAGAATTATTGCCAGCTAGCAGACAATTAAATCTTGATAAGAAATTAAAAACATTCTGATGCTTTAAAATTATTCGATGTAAAACAGCTAACTTTTTACTACGCATGCTATTTTTTAGAAAATGAAGATAAATTATCGATTATGTATTTTTTAATTTTACTGTTTCTCGCTTATTTGAGTAATGAAAACTAAATGAATAAATGAATATGCACAGCAAAAAAAATATTGCAGGTTGCTTTGTTTTTTAAATGAACAAAACTTTATGGACATAGCATTTTATTTTGAGGTTCTAACTTATGCTCGCCCGCTAACTTTAAGAAAGTTGCCCTTTTATAAAGGATAATTGTAAAATTTGCTTAAAAAAATTGTTAACATTATTTCTTAACTTTAACCCAATTTACTGATTTTTTTATTTCAAAACCGTGCTAATTTTAGAATCATCTCAAACAATGGTTCTTTTTAAAACTTAAGGTTTTTTTTTAATGCTAAAATAAATAAGATATATTAAGGCATTTTTGGACAAAAAAATATTTTATTGCTGTAATTAGTAGGTTCAGCAATTAGTTTTAATAAACTTTGCTTTCTATAAATTATTAATAGAAATTGTTCTTTTATTTCGCCGTAAAGTGAATCAAAAAATACTTCTACTGGTTAAACCTTGGCGAGTTAAACATTCAATTTTGCGTCGCTTACGCAGTCTTTTAATCGTAGAAATGTTTACGTATAAAATAATTAAGATAATTTTCTGCTCTATGTAAACTTCGTGCAGCATTCGCCTAGATTGCTAATCAAATAGTATTCACTGCTTTTAAACTCTTTGAATTTTTCTTCTTTTTTTTAAAAAAATGCACTTTGAATTTTTCTTTGAACTCTTTGACTCTTTTAAACTCTTTGAATTTTTCTTTTTTTTTCATAAAAAAAAGCTCATTAAATTTTTCTCTGAACTCTTTAACTCTTAGAATTTTTCTTTTTTCTAAAGGAAAAGATGGGATTTTTGAAGATGTACTAATCAGCATCTTATCTTTCAATTCTTTTCAATCTTATCTTTCAATCTGATGAAAGTGGCACGCTTGAGTTCGGAAATGACGAGTTATTAAAAAATATGTTTTTCAAAAACAAGGAGAAGATTAGATTTGTTGGGATTGATATAAGAATGGTTGTGGATACCTGAAATAATACATGTGCACATTTCTTTTTTCATTACTATTTATCAAAGTTGCAATTTTAAATAATTTCATTTGTGTTTTCTAAAAAGAAGGGAGAGAAAATGAANTTTTACTGTAATTTCACGATGAATGGGATATGGGTCTTCTGCGCGGCCCAGGTGCCCAGCTTTTGTTAAATAAAGTAAGTAATTTTTTTTTTCAATCTTATCTTTCAATCTGATGAAAGTGGCACATTTGAGTTCGGAAATGACGAGTTATTAAAAAATATGTTTTTGAAAAACAAGGAGAAGATTAGATTTGTTGGGATTGATATAAGAATGGTTGTGGATACCTGAAATAATACATGTGCACATTTCTTTTTTCATTACTATTTATCAAAGTTGCAATTTTAAATAATTTCATTTGTGTTTTCTAAAAAGAAGGGAGAGAAAATGAAACTTCGTAAATATGCTGAATGTTTAGACAAAATTTTGCAGAATTGTGAAAATCTTTGAGAGGTCTAAGCGACCTCCGTGACCACCCGTCCAGGCAGTGACCCTGTCCATACGTAGAAAAAAAAGTTACATAGATTTTACTTCTAGAATCTTGAATTCGGAACAAGAAGAAAATTAAAATAAAACGAACATTTTCAATTTTGCTGTTTTTTCATTTAGTATAAGTATGAACCTTAGACATTTAAGAGCTTCAACACTCTTTCTTCATTTTTCCTCGCATAAACACGTTCGTGCAAGGGGGAAAAAAAACTAATACTTTGGGTAAGTCAAATGGTTTGTGTAGTTTACACTCCCCTTCTGTGAAAACGTTTAAAAAATTTGAGTTCGTGATTTTTACCGAATCATTATTTATGTTTTTATTGAAAAGTAACTGAATACCAGTTTTCGCATCAAGTGTGAAAAAGTAAACATCACTACAAACAAAATCATGTAACTGAAAGATTTTATGGTGTTGGATATCATCAAATAAAAGGATTAAAGACGATAACATAATAGCTAAAGTTTATTAGAATTACATCTGTTTGTTTACATCATGCTGAAGATCCAAGTTACAGTACTTATTTAAAGGTGAAAGTTGTAGCAAATGTTTTCATAATTGCATTGTATATTATCAATAAATTTAAGCTACTTCCAACAAAGGAAAGAGCATCCAAGGCTTGCCCGGGATTCGAACTCAGAACCTTTCTGACGCAAGGACAGTTCCCTGCCCCCTACACAGACCGGTCGGCTAAATTTAAGTAAAAGTAAATAAAATGTATCGATTGATGGATTGATAGTTATAGCAAACTATTGGTGATTTACAATATATGACAAAGGACATATACAAACACAATTAATGAAGAAAAAATAATTAAATTTTTTTATTATTATTGCCTATGCCTTTATGTTATTAGATTAAGCAAGACACGTTTTTAGCAGTTCATCCTATCAAGATAACGATTAACTGAATCATTTGGCATACTTAAAGCCAACTTATGATAAGTCAAAATTTACCACATTTGATTTTCTCCCGTTTCCCCTCTCGAAGGCCCGTAAAAATCCTTTTCTCTCTCCATTAAAAGATCAAACTATCGACGAAGTCTGAATTTGCAACAAATACTCTAAATGTATTTATATTAATATATTTAGAACCTATTAAAGCAGCAGAATCACCATAATACCAGTTTTGTCTATTACCAAAATTTAAGCAAATTCAATAATATGGTAATTTTTTTCATTTCTCCAAAACGAAAATTAGAGCTACATCCCATTAACTTTGCTTTTTAACATTGAGTTCTTTTTTTTTAATAAGATATTAACAAAATTAATTAAGCATTAATAGAGTCAAGAATGATAAGGCAATTTTTTACAGTTCCTTTAAAAAAAGTACCTTTTCTCCATTTTCTTTGTTTTTTTGTACATAGCTTATTTTTTCGTTTTAATCAGTATTTATTACAATAATTATTATTCATAAGCATCATTGGTATGGCGAATTTTTACGTTTCTCATAAAAGATATAGTACTATTGATTTTGCTTTTTAGTACTAAAGTTTTTTTTTTTTTTTCACATTTCAATTTATACTCCCAGCAGTTAACGCAGAAAACTAGATACAACGTATTACAATGTTTTATTACTCAATATTTCAGTTTGGGCTGCTAAATGTTAATTTTACTTTTTGAGTAGTTCATATCTCGAGAACTTTTTTAGCGAGAATGCAATTTTGTTTTTAATTTTGCATAATAACTGAATCAAAAAACTTGTGCATACAATTGTAAAATTTGTTTACAGAAAGATACAATTTTAAAATTTCATGTATGCATTTTACGTATATAATATTTAACGCATTTTCATGTTGTTGTTGTTGTATGCCTGTTTAGGCAGAGGGGTGCCATTGTTCTTGTTTTTCCGTGGCGTCATCTATGACCAAGAATTTGACTTCTGCCACACTCATACGTAACACCCGTTTATAGGGCGGACCCATTCATACATCCATTCATTCATCCACAGATCGTAATTTTGACCTGAATCAGAAAACGATCGATCTCCAATCTAGTACCCCCAGAGGTATTGATTTGTTATGGGAACATGGAGGACTTTACGACTAGACAGATTTAACGTGCATCAGTCACCATTTACTACACGGCCGGCGGGGTTCGAACCCACGAACTCTCGGACATGGGTCCAGCGCTCTACCAACCAGGCTATCCCTACCAATCCATTTTCATAATAATATTTAATACACTTGTTTATACAAAGATACAATTTTAACATTTCACGCATAAAATAATATTTAATGCATTTTTATTATAGTGGGTCAAGCGGTTAGCGTGTCTGACTGCAGGGCCAAGGGCTGCGGGTTCGAATCCCACTCAAGGCAGGGATGTTTCTCTCTGTGTGTTGTTTTCGATTGTGTGAATGTGGCCCATCCTATAAACGGGTATCTGTGGCGTGGGTAATGTTGCTCGCCTCTGTGACATAGATTCACTGGGTAATACTTCCGGCATCTTCCTATGTGAAGGACGTAAAAGTTGAGTGTCTGCCATTCGAAAAAAAAAATTTTTTTATTATTATTTTTCATGATAATAATCGAATAATTTTGAATGCTTTTTTTTTCTTTACAATACCCACCTGTTTAAACATCCGTCCCGCAGTGGACTGATCGTTAAGACACGGTTCCCAGCAGATCACCGAAGTCAAGTTTATGGCTGCGGTCAGTGTGCGGGTGGGTGACCACACGGATCAGTCTGCGTAGGGACCGAGGGTGTGCGGTATTGTTCCTCGTTAAACTGTGCTACCGTAAAGTTCTCCTCTTCGCGGGCAGGTCGTCGGGCTACCGAAGCGGGGGTGCCATCCCCTCCTCAGAGGATCAAAATTGCGATGGCATGTCTTCGGATCATCCTCCGGGATGTTTCCCAGACCGTCGCCAATAGCCCATTGTGCAGCTCTAGTACGACGTAAATTAACAACAACAACAATTTAAACATCCGTCAATTCAGGCATATACAGGGCGATTTTGTTGGCCTCTCTTTCAGGGGCACCATATTAGGTGGGCCATCGTCGCTCCCATACTGAGGACAGAGAGTACAGAGAAAGAAAGAACATCCATACCATGCCCGAATCCATGTCGATTCGAACCCAGAACCTTTCTGATGCAAGGACAGTTCCCTGCCCCCTACAAAGGCCCGTCGGCA
The DNA here is from genome assembly GCF_043381705.1 of Parasteatoda tepidariorum. Taxonomy (NCBI): domain Eukaryota; kingdom Metazoa; phylum Arthropoda; class Arachnida; order Araneae; family Theridiidae; genus Parasteatoda; species Parasteatoda tepidariorum. The sequence continues at coordinate 55,149,970 of NC_092215.1, read as the reverse complement.
TTTTGAATTCTAAGTTACACAAATTTATGCATTGTTTTAAACTAAGTACTTTCAAACAGAAGCTCAAATACTTCTTAAATACTTCTTGAGATATAAGAATTTAAGACGGCCGCTTTAAGATTTATTTGAGAATTTGTGTTTAATTTTGTATAGGAATTACAATATTTTATTATTACGCGATTTTTCTTTTTAGTTCTGTACTGTAGAAATTCCACTTAAAAATTGAAGAATTTTTTACGCCTTCAGAATTTTCAGATAATTATATATTATATCAGAAAATTTTACAGATTTTCATTTTTATGGGATGTTTTTTTAATACAGCAAGTACGAATTATCTTATTAAATTTGAGAATTTTTTTACATTCAGATATTTAAAGGAGAAACAGTTAATTTTCAACAAAGAAATTTCACGGTAGAATTTTCTTTTCTAAAGCAAATCATTTATCGCATATTGGCATGCTATACTTCAATTTGTATAATTGTTGCGTAATTTAAAAATTGATCATGATGTAGATCTTTTTAAAATGGTTCAAACGCTAAGCGCTCACAATTTTTCTTTCTATTATTATTCTGTTTTTAAAACAGAATCAGTAGCAGTAATGCTTCTTACTAAGCATTTCCTTTTCTTTTTTTTTAATACATGAAGTTCTATCACCTGCTTACGAAACTCGCCTACCTCAATGATCATCTTTAGTTTCTGTTTTAAAACAAATCTTTTTGAAAAACAAAATTTAATCCATTCTTTTACATATCTTTATTGATGTCTAAGATTCATTTAAGAGGCAATGAAATTTAAAACTAAATTTGAAAATATTAAAAAAAAAAAAAAAAAAAGATTTTTATTTTTCTAGAAAAATGATAGAACATTTAATAATGACATTTATACCAGGTATTCCAAAAATAACAAAGATTTGAGAAATCAATTATAGAAAATGGAAGAAGATGAAAATATTCTGCTGTATTTTGCTTTGTAAACCAATTTTTAATTTTTTAGGTTTCAAAATTAGTTGCAAAGTTCATCAACNATATATATATATATTGTTAATCTTTTTTCGTGTAAAAAAACCTTTAGGGATACTTAGCTATTTGCAAAGGCGCCAAGTTCAATTTCAAAGTAATCCCCCACCCCCTATTTGACCATCATTATAATCAAAGTCACCCCTTCGTTGTCCCCCTGCTAATTTTGACTGTCTTAGTTGGGGCATATTGTGGGTGGAAACAAATTTGCATAAAAAATTCATTTACGTTTTAGTTCATTAAAAGAAATTTCAGTAGAATATTCTTTAGGAATCTTTTGCAAATTTGCAGACTTTTATTTCGAATTTGATCTTAAAATTAGATTGTTACTGTTAAAGTCAATATAAAAAAAGCAAAAATCAAAGGGTTGACACTTTCTTACGCAAGTATGGGAGGAGGTTTGTGATTTGCTAATTTATTTGACTCCAAAACTGTTCTAAATTCCAACACTTCAAAATTTTTGCTTCAATTATGTATTTATATTAAAATATGTATTTTTAATTTTAAAAACTTATTCATGTGATAATTTTCTTTTGTCATACTTACGATTATTGCCATATGCATATGATTGTATATGCATTTCTTATATAAATATATATATGATTTATTTTCTGTGATTCAGTTCTATTTGCATTTTTGATAAATGCAACTAAAAATTTTCTTGAAACACATGTCTTTTCAAAACCTAAGTAATAGTGAACCATGGTCGGAACCAAATGCAAGGAAATATATTTCTTTCGTTTGTTTATTTGCTTGGAACCTTTGACCTCTTCGAGAATGGCGAGTCATATTATGCATTCTCAGGGTGGCCACTATCAGGGTAAAAAAAAAAAAAAAAAAAAATGGTCGCTAAATGTTTCAGTTTATTGGGAGGGAGGAGTAATAGTAGTTTGATTTACTTAATATATCAATACTGAATTCGAAATAAATATTATACAGTTTTAAACTAACACTTATTGGATATGTAAGATTTAAAGCAAGAACCAGCCAAGCTCAAACTACCGCTTTTTATTTTTTCCGTCCTGATTCCGTATAAATACATTTATATGACTCGCCTGTCCCGAAGAGATTAAAAGGTGGAGAGAAATTATAATAATAGAAATTATAAATTGGTATAAAATGTGTATTTTCGAAAGGTATTCATACGATCTATTGAAACATTCTGTGTAAGATTTTTTTCAAATCTAAGTAAAAATACCTATGAGGTGTAACTACGGTCTATGAATAGACTCGACAGTTTTAAATATAATACGTTTAGTACTTCATAAACAAGAGTTACAAATGCAATTAAACTAATTAGAATTCCATTTCAAATTAGTTTACAATATGAATCCTAAAAAAGTTATATGTATGATTTAATTTTTTAAAAAAATGAAAAATAATTGAATGGAAATATTTTGTGTGAGATTGTTTGAAAAAGAAAGTAGAAATATGAATGAGGGTTAACCACGCTATCCACAATAGACTTGCCAAAAGTAAGTTATGACAGGTATAAAAATAAAACATTTAGTACCTCATAAACCAGCGTAACAAATGCGAGAAAATATATTTCCTATTCTATTTTATTTGATTAGTCTAGAAGAACCTTTGAAAGATGAGAAGAAAAGAATTCTTTAAAATAAACAAGATGGACAAAAATGGGGGAAACAGGGGAAAGAAACAGAACGTGTGGAGTCGCTCAATAATTTTTCTTGGCGGGGAGGGGAAGGTACTGCCCCCCCCCCCCCANAGATTTTTTTTTTCTCCCTATCTGATGGCAAAATAAATCTAGCTATCAAACAGCCCATTACTCCTCTCAGCGGGCTACAACAACTGTCATTAACTTTGAGCCAATCGCATGGCCCGTCCCATATTCTGGGGAAGGATACAAGAGAAGGTCAAGGATTGGTCAAAAGAGTGAAGGATGGTTAAAGAAATGTCTACAATTTTTGGCTCTTTATCGGTCTCAAAATGAATTTTAGAAGACCCACAAAAGCAGTCTCCAGATGATCTCAAAAAGATTGCAAGTTGTTAAGAGATCCGACACAATTATTATTATTTATATTTTTGGAAAATAGCCTTAATTAAAATTTTAATTTTGTTTCTTTCTTGGGGTTCAAGTAGGGGTCGCAAAATTATAAATCTAAAGTAAACTTTAAAAATTTATAAAATATTTTTTTTATTTCTAAATAAAGGCTAATTTGAGCACAAAAACCTAAAATTTTTCTAGGCCATGTTAATAGCTCTACAACAAATTGTAGCGCATAAATATCAAAATATTTTATTTTCAAGATCAATAATATAGTTACCTGTGTTTTGAATTAAAAATTTAAAAAAATTTCAAACATGCAATTAAATAAAACTAAATATACTGTTCAATATTGCATTTCTAAAAGAGAAAATTTTAAACGTTCTTGCTTAAGATATGATGAAGCTAATAAATTTACACTTTGACCTCAGTTTTCATTTAAACATTCGCTAAAAAATCTACAGACAAAGAATTTGAAATTAAACTTCTTTTTTTTTTTCTGAAGTGTGTTAGCGTAAAAAATTTTCTCAATAACAATACTTTTCTAAATTTTCTGAAAATGCCATTTAAGTGTTCAACTGCCTAAAAACACCTGTCAGCCAGTGTGTGTGTGTATATATATATATATTTAAAGGAGAAACAGNATTATATATAAACTAAATTTTGACACAGGTTCTTTATGAAATGAAAACTAATAATGTTTTATTTTTCGATATTTTGTAATTATCGGAGTGATTAAGCGTAACTACCCGAAATAACAGTAATGTTAAATAAAACGTTGCCATCAAGTTAGAAATCTTCAATGTGTTTCTTATCAAATGATAAGGAAAAACAGTTTCATTTTGATATTTTGTAATTATCTTGGTAATATGGAGTAATCATTCTAATTGACAGTAATATGAAATAACTTGTTGCGACCAAAATGGAATTCTCAAACTCGTACACAATGTTCTTTATTAAATTATAAATTTATATTTGAAATTATTATTATTATTATTATTTTGATATTTGGTAATTCTTACTGTATTTAGCCTATCTGACAGTAATACTAAATAACAGGTTCACACTGTTTACCACCTCGTGTTTAGTGCTGCATAGCCAATGCCAGCTCTTAACTAATTCTACCACTTTCACTGAAGTTAGAAAATTAAAATTTCGATTATGTATGTTTTAGTAATTAAGTAGAAAAAGTTTCATTTTGATACTTTAATTGTTTGAATAATTAAGAAGTAATTAATTTAATTGGCAGTGATTCTAAATAAATTTTTTTTATTCAGATAGAAGTCCTAAATTTAGACCAAGTGTTCTTTATGAGAAAATATAAAAACTAACAAAGTTTTATTTCGATAGTTTGTAACTATTAGGGTATTTATTAATATTGATTATATAGGGTATTGATTGCATGTAATTATTAGGATTGAAAATACTGCTTTTAAAAAGTTTGTCACAGAAATAGAAGAATAGAAGCCTCAAATTTTGAGCATTTGTTTTTTATGAAAAGAGAGTAAAAATTAAAAGAAAATGTATTTAATAATTTGTATCGTTTATCAGGAAGCGTCGAGAAATGCGTAGTATATTCAAAATTAAAACAGATGGTCACAGAAAACAGTTAGTTCTTAATAAAACAAAACCAAATTTATTCTTATAATATTAATGTAGATTTAAAAAATATTTTTTATAGAATATCATTCTTATATTATTGCCCAGTCCCCCCCCTCCCTCCGCAGACATTGCCCTGAATAACTTTTACTTGAAAGATCTCTCAAACGTTTCAATTCTATTATGTTTGCGATTTAGTACTAACTATAGATTAAATTATGACACAAAAACGCACTTTTTCTGAATACCCCGAATGAATTGCGTTTTGGTCTTTCCAGATAGCCGCAGTCGTCAAAATTGGGTTCCAATAGTTTAGTCAGGTGATTTGTAAAATGCCTTTCACGTAAATAATGCTTATATAGCTAAATCTAGGGAACTTTTTAAGAGACGCATTTTTGAACACAATTTTAAAACTTGTCTATCCAAAGATGTAAAAGATAATTTTTATAAATTATCTACAAGAAATTATAGATATTTTATTACTTATAAGTAAAATAAACAATATTTGAATGATAAGTAACTTTGACTATGTAACTTTTAATGGTAATATATAAAATTTGAGTGGTATCGGCCGTATTGTTCTTCATAAATAAATAATTTAAAAAAAGGAAAAAAATTACTTCCTTGAAATTACATTACTCAGATCTCAGGTTAAATAATTTTTGTCACTGAGTTCAAAAAGTTTCTTATATAGATTGAAATACTCAATAAGGAAAATTAACATGAAAGCGTCCTCATTTTCGACGGCTATCGTACCCATTGGTACCTTTTTTGGAAATCGCTGTTATTCCCACTATTGTGATTTTGAAAAATTCAAATCTGTCGGGAAAAAATATGTTTATTCGGAGAAAAAACATTTTTGTGTCTGATTTTGCATCGTTTTTAAAAGTTAGCATTAATTAATTAGCTCATATTTACTTCAACAGACCATTAACATTGGTTTAAAAAATTCGATCAAAAAAAAAGGAAAAGTTAAATGGATATTTTGCTTTCCACATATTAATTTATTGAAATTATTTTCATTATTTAATAAATAATGAAAAACTAATGGGTTTACAACTTAAAATATAGTGTAAACCAGACCTGAAAATAATCCCTTGTCACGTGGCGACTCAGCAGAAAAAGTTGCGATTTTACTAAGTAACCAGTCCTTTTTTAAATTTTATTATTATTTTATTATGCATCAGAACTATTTTATTATAGATTTATTAGAAGGCTATTCATTCTATTTTATTTACCACTTCCTAATTTGAAATAAAAATCATACTAAAGTGGATTAGTTAGGTTAAAATGAATGTGAAAGAAAAAACAATTTTGTTACATTAAGTACACCATGTTGCGATCAGTATATGTTATTTTGATAAATATTTACCTGCTTCTTCCACTAAGCTCTACAAATGTTACTAAGGTTTTCAATCGATGTTCAAAAGTATATAATTATAACATTTGATCAAAAAAAATAATAACATATATTATATAAATACATATTATAAAGGAAATTAGTCTTTTCATATATAGAGTTCTTTTGTTATATGTAAAACGGGAGCTAATTTATTGCACTGAAATTGCACCTTTCTTCTAAAATAATGAAATCAAATATATAAACGTCTCAAAAATTCGTTATAGGGCAATAACTATTTTGTAACATATTTTAAATGTTATTTTATGTTTTGATGAAAAGTTTGTTATAGGTAGCAATTCGCTGTAGAGAGACTTCGTTGTAAGTCTGCTTTATTTAAAAGCTTATAATTTGTAACCAAATTATGTGCTAGTACAACCAGACTTTCAACAATATGCAATTTTTCAAATAAATAGAATATCACTTTTTACTTCTTTACGGTTGTATCACAATCAGTATTTTTAATTTTAGTCCTTAGTCAGTTTTTAAAAAAATATCTTTTTTTTCGCGTTAAGAGAATTTTTGAGTTTAATCAACATTGGTTAGTATAAACAGAAAGTTTTTATCAATCTAAACACAGACAATGAGCATAATAATAAAAAAAATCAATGGATTTTCTTGTACTAGAAATCAATTTAATGGTTCGAGAGCCTTATTTTTAACATGCTAATTAATTTCTACTGAAGATCAAACAGAAAAACGTTTAAGAAAACATAAAACGTTGATGAAATTAGACGCAAAAAGGTTCAAGCAAACACAAAAACGTTGACGAAATCAGACACAAAAACGTTCTTCCTCAGAATAAACATACACTGAGAAAAAAAAAAGTATTGTAGCCAGAATATAGTCATATCAAAACCTCCTAGAGCCCCTAGCCTCCTTCGGTCATATTTAACGTGTTCGCAGAATATGGTCATACTTACCGAAGGTAAATAGATATTTTTTAAATAATTGATTAATATGCAAAATTTAATTTGAAGCTGGATGGAAGGAGTTTTTAATACTGTATTTTTCAAGCAATTTTATAATGCATATTATTATAAATAATGTATCTATTTTATTTCATTTTATAACTGTCGTTGAATAACCGACCGAAATTTGGGCTTACGACAACTAATCTTTTTTAACTACGTAGCCTTGTAATTTTGAACACACTCCAGAAGACATGGGAACTCGTGGATCAAGTATTGGGTGAAATTTTGCCTTGGTGGAGGACTTTTCGATGGAACTAACCAGCATTTTCGTTACATGGAGGAAAAAAACTAACACTTCCCACGGTTAGCCTGACGGGCTCTAATCCATGATCCGTCAACCACTGAAGATATTTCTCGCCAGCACTGTGGTCGGTGCGACCCGGGTGTGAAATTCGTATCGAAAAGCCATCGCTGGGTTTCGAACTCAGTCACCTCATTGGAAGGCGAATGCTCTATCCTCTGATCCTACACGGCTGTAATAATGTATGAATTAACAATAGTCTCTCAGGGACACAATCATTTGATTAGTTAAAAGCATTAAAATAAATAATAAAATATATCGGTAATTTTCCATTTCGCCGGCTCAGTTGCCATTGCAAACATACTGAGGGCAAGTAAATTCATTCTTTCCTTTTTTTGATTAAGAGACCATATTTTTTTTTTAAATAAATCGATAATATAGCGTAAAATTACTTAAGCCGGCAAAATGGTAAAGTGCCAATATTTCAATTTAATAAAATTTTTAAAAAATAAGTGTTTGAAAAAGTATTATTTGTATATTATTATATCACAATAGAATAATTAAACTTTCAACAACTTTCAATTAAACACTAATAATTAAAATTTCGAACAATTTCAGAATTGCTCGAGAGTCCTTATCATTTATTAATACTATGAAGTGGGTTTAAACGTATCCTTATATCTTAATAATTGTTTTTAAAACTATCTAATTTTACTCGAACAAATATTTTATTTCATTAAAATCTGGCTCTATAGACCGGATTGTTAAATTCATAAACTTACTAATGAGATGCTTTTACAGGTGCTCTCTTTCCGATGCTTTTTTTTCTTTTCTTTTTTCTTGACATGTTCTTTTTTTCCTTTCAAATACAAACTACGTTCCAGAAAAAACTGATTTTCAGAATTGTATTGATAAAATTTTGATCAAAATAAGAAAAAATCTTTCGAAATTTTAAAATACCATACGCTATCCTTTCTTCGATTCTAATTGGAAAAAGATCTTATATTTTACATGTTTAGAAAGATATGGTAGAGCACAAACAACATTTAACAATTTCTTTGTTAAAATTAAATATCAATCATTGAAAGAATATTTATTTTTTGTCAGCTGAATTTGGAGTCAATTGTCACACTGTTTCTGATTTCCTTCAATAATAATTCGAGGAAGTTCAAGTGGGTGATTTTTAGAGTGGATAAACCACGCCTTTGTTATGGTTGACCGATTTCACCTTTATGTATCAAATGCCAACTTTTCTTTCAAGTTATCTTAGAAGGACCACCCCCATCCTTAACCATTTACTGTACCAACTGTCACGGGTTTCTCTAGTTGCAATGTGATGGATGATTCCTAAAGAACTGCATAAAGGATGAGAAGTCAAGGTCAAATTTCGTGACTATTGATGATGAGAAATATTTTATTTGTGCTTTCTGTCAAGAAACTAAGGGGAAAAAAATTTCCTTTAAATTTAGCACCGTGACCTAATACATAGGTAAAAGAAAAAAATAGCTCGGAAAAATTGCACAAGGAAAAAAAAANAAAAAAAAAAAAAAAAAAGAGTTTCTTTTAAGGTACCAGTAGACAAAATTTTGAAATTTTTAATTTAGATTGCGTGTATTATATGCTGAAACACAATATTAATACAAAAAATTATGACGAAAAAAATTTTTTTAATTTGGTAAAAAAATGATGAAAAATTGATCTTCTTTCAAAATCACATAAATTTGCAAAATTTTTTTATTTTTTTCATTATTCTTGCCTCATTAATACTCATAAAAATTCAACTTAATATAGTGCATTTAGAATAAGGGAAAATAAACGAAAAATTAGTTTTGAGAAAAAGATAAAAAAGACACAGTTATCAATTTAATAACTAATATCGATGTTTTTTTNTAATTCTGTTCATTCTAATGAGAAAAAGCAACCCAAGAAACTGTATTACGGAATCTACATAAAATATCTTTCCGTGAACCAATAGAACAGGTGTTGAACCTGTTCTATTGGTTCACGGAAAGCTATTTTGTGGTGAACCATAGATGGGTGAAAATGATGGTGAAAGGTGAACCATAGAGAGGTGTACATGATGGTGAAAGGCAAGGACCGATCAAGACAAATTTAGGCCCAAGGCCCACAAAATTTTCCGGGCCCCTAACAGAATATTTTGAAATTAAATTTCTGAAGAGTAGTCCAAACAATAAAAATAATCTATTGAACTGCATGATTCAAGAGAAACATTCCAAAAAAATTTGAAAGGAGACAATTGACGATTATATTTCTAAGATAAAGTTTGCGCATCTAAATATTAAAGCAAAATATAAGACAACAAAACGATGTTGTATGAAAATAAAAATAGTTTGGTGACCACAAACAATTAAAATCGTGATTTTGCTAAAATCTACTGATTTGCTGAATTGTTTTAAAGATTGTAGCCTTCCATCTACAAATTTACATAATTGTTAAGAATAAGCTTTTAGTTCTTGTTGACACTAATTATGTATAAGAGACTTTGCAAATATGCATTTGCATTGCAAGCCGTTGGAGTAAAAATTGCACCAATTAAAATTGTACTCGCTCAGCTCGAATTTGATTAGTGCAATGTTTATACGAGTTTGGTTTATCACAATATGAAGAAAATTTGAAATAAAAATGCCTTTTTTCAGATAAACTGTTACTTTCAGTATTTTTTTTTAAATAAAAGTAATATTGTGTGTCTCAAAAATTAGAAAAAGTATTTTTTACTAATTTTTGAGGCCCCCAGAAAGTGTGGGCCCTAGGCCCGTGCCTATTGGGCCTAGGCGATAATCAGGCCCTGAGTTCAATATGATTGACGCTAACTGAATAAAATACTTTAAAAATATCTCCGAAATTTCGCTGCAACCCAATACAACGGTAACATCAGAAAATCTAAAATTTTGATTATCGGAATCAATTACTTCGGATTAATGAGGTTTTACTGTGTTTTGAATTAAAGAAGAAAGGCTTTTTTTTTTAAGAGGCTGAAAAGTCATACTTTTAATCATTTTTAATCGTTCGCAAAAAAACTGATGATGTTCAACAGTATCTTTGAGACATTTAAAATATCAGAATTTGAGAGAAAAATTACTTTTAGATTATATTTAAATTTTTTTTAAGAGTTTTGCAATAATCTATTTTTTGAAGGCAGTTAAAAAGTTTTTGATTTCTTTTTTAAATTTTCGATAAATATCCTTGTTTTTTGTGCAATTTACGTTATAAGTATTTTTTGCCATCATTGAAATCAGTTTTCAACAGTTTAAACTGTAATAAAATTAAATTTTAAAATGTCTGAAAACTAACTAACGTGTAATCTTAAATGCCTGATTCAGAAATCATAAATCACAAATTTCGATTGCTTTGAAGATCATAGAAATTCTAAAAATTATCAACACTATTTTTCCTAATCCAATAAAGTAACCATTTTTTGCCCACCTTCTTTGAAAAGTATTATGCTACCGAATACATCAAAAGTTTGTTAAGTGCAAAATAATAGATGGAGATAACGAAAATTAAGTATTCTTAAAAATCAAGATAGGTAAGTGAGGTCTCTTAACGCAGATTAATTTTTAAAAGTAAAATAAATAAATAAAATTTAAAAAAAGTCTACCCAATCTTCTTAAAAACTTATTTTTACATTGATTTAACCAACATGAATAATTTTTTTCAATAAATTAATACACTGCTAATTTAAATATATTAAGGATTTCTCCAATGTATTAAAACAACGAAACTTGCGCTCAAAAATTCATTAATGTGCACAAACGTAAAATTTTTGTAACTGTAAAATATTGATTTTGCTTGGCGAGTCTCAATGTCTTATTGACATTTTGAATGTTTAACAGAAGGTTCACAAAATGATTTAAAAAAGTGATAAGGATTGTTTTGAAAATAATAAGACACTTTTGTTTGATTTGAGTGCATGGAAGCGCATCAGAAGTGAATCCATTCTCAGACATTGTTTCTTAAAAACTGATTGTTGAGTCGCTTTAATTCCTGTCTCTTGATAAGATTTTCTGCTGACTTGAAAGACGCGCGAAATATTTTTTCAATTTTCGGATTTTTACATTTTTTTATAGAATCTTGTAGGATTTATCAATAGCAATTTTTTCAAGATTTTGTACATTTAAAATAAAGCCAAAAAATCTATGAAACTTGCTCAAAAATTTCTTATCAATCAAAAAAAAAAATAGTCCCATGTTTCATAAAATAATAAAAAGTTCGCAAATTTTGCCTAAAAAAAATTGCTTTAAAACTTTTTTTCACGATTATTTATAGAGCATGAACGATTTTTTTCGATAAATGAAAACTCCTAAAATATTATAACTCTAAATGATATATAAATAATATTATACTCTAAATGATACTCTTAATTTAAATATATTAATAATTTCATCAATAAACTAATACAACGAAACTTTTTTCCATATAGTAATGTTCTCAGTTTAAATATTTCTTTTATTTAATAATATATTAATGAAATGAAAATGTTTTCTATAAAATTTAAATATATTAATAATATCTGCACTATATTAATGCTACGAGACATTTTTAAACGCATTAATTCACTCTCGATTTAACTAAATTAACAATTTATCAACACAATAATTTTTTTCTAAAAAAACATTAAGACTCTCAATTTAACTTTATTAGTTATTTTTTCAATATATTTATGAAACAAAACTGTTCAATATATTAGAACGCTCTCAACTTAAATGCATTAATAATTTCTTCAATATATTAATCCAAAGAAACTTTTTTCAATACATGAATGAACTCTCTTTTAGCGAGATAGGTGATTCCGCCTCTTCTGCTTTAAAAAATCCGCTCTTCATCTTGAAAAACAGGGAAACGGAACGAAGAACTGAAAACCGAAAATTTGGCATTGTTGGCGCCATACTCATTCACACCATTTGAAAAATGTAGTAACCCTGAGAAGCAGCGGTAGCTCAACGTGAATGTTTACTCAACGAGAAGATAAATGTTTGTTGTTAATCCACGCGGTTACAGTCAGCGTGGAATCTTCTCTAAAAGAGTTTGCTCTTTCCCCTTAGTAATGAATTCGATATTTATCTGATCAGTTCATTTTATCTCATCATGATTCTTCCTTTACTTTTTGCATTATTTCATTTTTCTTTAGCATGGAGTTCTTCTTACGAAATGGAAGTAACTCGAACATGCGAACCTATACGAATTGACAGTTGCAAAAATATTGGATATAATGTGACAGGAATGCCGAACTTTGTTGGCCACGATATGCAACACGACGCGCAATTGCAAATCCAGACTTTCATGCCTCTGATTCAATATGGATGTTCTTCGAGGCTTTCATTTTTTCTTTGTTCAGTATATGTACCCATGTGTACTGATAAAGTTCCTCAACCTATTGGTCCATGCAGAAGTCTTTGCGAATCAGTGCAAGAACGTTGTGAGCCGGTGCTTTTAGAGTTTGGTTTTCAATGGCCAGTAGCTTTGAACTGTAGCCAATTCCCACCCGTAAATAATGAGAAACATATGTGCATGGAAGGGCCACAACATGAAGAACAAAAACCTTACCGTGATAGACGTCCTTTACGACATCAAAAAGGACCTGGTATTAGCCATCCTAGACAGAATCTTGTCAACAGCTGTAGACATTTGCGTTCACATGATCAGTTTTATTATATAAACATTACAAAACATTGTGTAGCATCTTGCCGATCTAACATTCTCTATTCAAAAGAAAACAAGGAATTTGCTCAAGTGTGGGTGGCCGTATGGACTGGCATCTGCTTCTTGTCAACTATGTTTACTTTGATTATGTTTTTCATGAATACTGATCGATTCAGATTTCCTGAAAAGATTATAATTTTAATCAGTTGGTGTTATTTCCTTTGCAGTTTCGGCTATTTAATCCGACTAATAGCTGGAAGAGAGCAAACTGCCTGTTATTGGAACTCTCACTTCAATGAATCTCTCCTTGTTCATGGTGGTCTTTATAACATTAATTGCACACTTGTTTTCACTCTATTGTATTATTTTGGAATGGCTAGCTCGATTTGGTGGATGATTTTGTGTCTCAACTGGTTTTTGAGTGCTGGTCTTGGCTGGAATATGGAACGTTTCAGTACTTATTTCCATCTCTTTGCCTGGTTCGTCCCTGCTGTCAAAACCATCGCAATTTTAGTAATGAATGGAGTAGATGCTGATGAATTAACTGGCATTTGCTATGTGGGCAATCAGGATCGACAATTTTTAGTGCGCTTCGTTATTGTGCCTTCTTTCACTTATTTAGCAGTTGGTGTTATCTTTCTAGTTGCTGGAATGTTGGCCATTATCAAGAACAAAAGCTACCGAACAAAAGTCAGTAGCATGGACGAGAAGTGGGAAACATTAATGGTTCGAGTTGGAATCTTCGCAGTTTTGTACACAGTTCCAGCAATTTGCATGCTCGTCACCAACTTCTACGAGTTTACAAAAAAGGATGAATGGCTGGCTCATGATTCTACTTCTCGTCCTAATGTAGAACTATTCACACTTAAAATATTCATGTCCTTGGTTGTTGGCATTACTACTGGTGTATGGTTATACACTTCTAGATCTCCGCAGCTGAGGAGACCCAAATTGAGCTCTCGTAACCAGAGAGTATGTAATCACCAAGTATTGCTGGGTCCTCAGCAAAAAATGACAATTGTCTAAAGAAGTGTGTCATTAGTGATCATTTGGGGGGACATTTTTATTTATTCTCGTGATCTGAGAATGAAATTTTATTCCACAATGTTCACGCCAAAGCTCGTGTAAGTACTGTGATTTTATACAATTTGACAATACAACTCTGTTTATGTTCATACTGGCAGTGGCGTAAATAACACTCCTGCAACCCCCGCGGTGCGGGGGGCGCACGAGGTTTGAGTGCGCATGATCCAGAAATAATACACTATGATAGGGGTGCACAATCTGCTTTTGAGATGCTGCCGGCTGCAGAACCGAAACATGATTTTAAAAAAAACTATTGTAATTTTTTGGAAGATAAAAAATATCAAAAATTATGAATTACGCATTTAAGCTTGTAACGCACAAAATCTAAATGTAGTTTTTCGATCCCTTTTTTTGGTGGTTATCGCTTCGAATTTCTAAAGCTTCAAAAATTCTAATATATTTAATTCCACAAAATTATGATGGTTGAATTTTCAATTTTAATTATCACTTTTGAAACAAAAAAGAAATAACTTTTTTATTCGACGTGCTTCATTTATGTCACCATTATCCTACTGTTTTCTTAATACTCTCTTTCTCTCAGTACTCATTTTCTATCGGTACTATTTCTTTCTCGTTTCTCTAAGTATGTTTATCTAAGTTCAACTCGTAACTAAGTTCTGACTTTTACTCATTTTTCTAAGTATCATATCGTTTCTCTGAGTATTTTTTTTCTATTGTTTTTCATTACTTATTGCTACACATTTCCACATGTTTAAGTAAATCCTGATATTTTTAACATAAATTGATACGACACTCGAATCGCGCATTTCAATGTGCGCTTTATTTGTGCCAATTTCATCGCAAATCTAAGAGTTTTTATTATTGTTCTTTTTATAGTTATTGTTAGATTTCGAAAATCCAGATATTTTTAATCCAGCATTAAAACAACTAGCAATTTTCGAATTTGTTGTTGTTTCTCAATCGTTTTTTTATTTATTTATTTTTTTTAAGTTGTTACTAGTTCTTTCTTTCTTTCTTTTTTTATCATTCTCAATATTTTTATAACACGTGAAATACGAACATGAGTTTTTTTTAAAAACTGTTTACCTCTTTTGAACTTTTTCTAATTTTTCGTGCTTAAAAAACCATTTTAAGATTTAACATTTATGATGAAATCTCTTATAATTCACGAAATATAAATGTTCTAAAGCTAAAAATATACTGAATTGAATCCTATTTAGTACTTTTCTAAATAACGCCTTTCCATCGCAATTATTAATTCCTTATAAATTAAAATAATTTATATTAAAATATGCAAATTAAAATACATAAATTAATATAAATTAAAATAAAATGAATGATTATAAGTACCCAAATATATGTATTTCCATAGTGTTTTTGCTTCATATTGTATTTTTGTAATAAGCGAAATACGAGCATGAGTTTTTTTTTAAGAACTGTTTACTGTTTTTGAACTTTATTTAATCTTTTTGTGACTTAAAGTGCTTGAAAAACCATTTTAAGATTTAACATTTATGAAATCTCTTATAATTCATGAAATATAAATGTTCTAAAGCTAAAAATATACTGAATTGAATCCTATTTAGTACTTTTTTAAATAATGCCATTCCATCACAATTATTAATTCTTTATAAATTAAAATAATTGATATTAAAATATACAAATTAAAATAGATAAATTAATATAAATTAAAATAAAATGAATGATTATAAGTACCCAAATGTATGTATCTCAATAGTGTTTTTGTTTCATATTGTATTTTTGTAATAAGCGAAATACGAGCATGAGTTTTTTTTTAAAAACTGTTTACTGTTTTTGAATTTTATCTAATTTTTTTGTGGCTTAAAGTGCTTGAAAAACCATTTTAAGATTTAACATTTATGAAATCTCTTATAATTCACTAAATATAAATGTTCTAAAGCTAAAAATATACTGAATTGAATCCCAACTGAATAATGACTCTTATTTAGAGCTATAATGCTTTTGCTTTATTTTAAATTGTAGACCCTATGCAATTTTTTTAATTAAAATATTTATTTTGCATTTATGTTACTTAATAAAATATTTATTTATTTTTTATTGTTTACTTTCATTCAAAAACATTTTTGTTAATTTATTTTAAAATAAACTTTTGTGTTCTGATATATGATAAAAAACTATCACTTCCCCTTCCCCATCTTTATATTTTTTCCGACAAATCTGCTCTTCGATAAGAAGAAAATATATAGATTTTTTTAATGAATTTCAGCATTTAAAAGAATTTGATTTTATGCAGATATATTACTAAGTTGACTAATTAAGAGAAGAAAAAAAAAGAATTCAGGTAATAAAAAAATAATTATAATTATTTAAAGAATTTAATTTCCTGCAAATATTTTACTAAGTTGATTGATAAATAGAATTGTGCCTCAAGCACTGATATTTTTGAAAGTATCATAATTGCCTCAACTTGGGCATGCAGCCCTTCATTCAAGGAAGGGTTGTTTCCCCAACTATTTCAATCACAATATTAATTTTTTCCTTAATAAAATATTTTTTTAAATTCACTTTATAAATAATAATAATCCTTTACTAAACTTTGAATATAATTATTGTAAGATAGTGAGTTATTTTCTTATATTATTATGATGAATTTCCTTTTAATGTGGTATATAGGTAAGTGTATACTATGTTCCTATTTAGTACTTTTCTAAATTATTCCTTTCCATCGCAATTATTAATTCCTTATAAATTAAAATTAAAATAACTGAAATTAAAATAAAGAAATTAAAATATAGAAATTAAAATATAGAAATTAAAATATAGAAATTAATATAAATTAAAATAAAGTGAATGATTATAAGTACCCAAATGTATCTTCATAGTGTTTTTGTTTCATATTATAATTTTGCTGAAAAAAAATCTTAAAAGTCTAAGATACCCCGCATTTATAAATCTTGCAGGTGGGCACACCTAAGTCTATGTACGCCACTGCATACTAGTGAATCAATTGTTATAATGTTTCGAACTTAGAAAAATCATCAGTACACGTGAATCATTATTTTTATGTATAAAGTGTATAGTTATTTTATTTGCACTGGTTTATATTTGTAATATAGCTTTATTTTTTAAATGTGTACTTAAGCATTTACTTAATTTACGATGTGCCTTATATTTATTAGTAAACAAACTATATATTATCAGAACAGATTTTAATATTGAACAATTTACGAATCAGATTTTATCTGGATCAACATTTATAACTAGTATTATAATATTGTTTATCAAAAAAAAAACTCCATTTATAAAATCTGATACTAATCTGAAATAGAATTTTTTTTTTAAAAAAATCTGAAGTATGTTTTTATTTATTGTATTTTGTAATATATTCTAAGGTCTGGTACAATATAGCTGCATTTGTAAGTAATCAATTGTTTTCTTGTTTATAACTTGTTTTCACATGCTTTTTAGATAAATAAAATGTTTTAAAATTAATAAAATAATTTTATCTCTGTCAATCTCTCTTTGGAAACAAGGTAAGCTATGATGATGCATAATCATCATTATTTCTCATTTATTTAAATTTTATAATTGACTAATGCAGTAATAAATAAAAAGTCAAAAGTGCTAGTAAGCTTTTTTATTATATGAATTTCTTTTCTATTTATGAAAAGTATTAACTTCTTCAACAAACCGTGAATAATTTATGTTCACCAGTAGATATATTTAATTAATTTTCTTTTTAGTATCTCATGCAAAAATTATTTGTTAATCTGAGATACTTATTATTTTTGAGATAATTATTATTATCTCTTACAAAAATTATGTATTGGAGGATCTGCGAAGAAATAACACTATCGATATCTGACAAAGCTACATAACATTAAAAACTGCTTGATTACAAGTTGAAACTTGAGGGTGTTGTCTTTGTTCTTCTGCTGCAATCATACAAGTTTTGGACACTTGCAGGGCCGGATTTAAGCTTGGTGGGGCCCTAAGCTACTGAAAATGATGGGGCCCTTATAAGTTCAATTCCATTTCTATACACCTAAAGTAAACTGTCATTATTTTTTTATTGTTGCGTATTAACATTATATTATTAAAAAATTTGATAATATTGCTTTATTGTTAAATATATTAATTGTGACGAGACTATTATGTAGAACTTTTCTTTTATTGCACATATTTTTTGAACGAGGGAAAAAAGTTACAAAAGAAACACATTTTAAGCACGGAGTAAAAATTTGGCGTGCTGGGCCACTATATATTTAACAGTCTTATTTTTAGATTCATTTTAATTATATTTTATTTGCAATTTTTAATGATTTTTTCGCGAATTTTTTTCTCAATTGCTTTTTTTTTACGTTACAAAATGTATAAGACTTAGAAACATGAAATTTTGAATCTGCGTAGAAAATATGCAAAGAGTTAGAAAGAAAACAAGAAAATACAATTTGATTATTAGTTTTATTTTTTTTTATAACCGCCGTTGAACAACCGACCCAATTTCGAGTTACGACTTCTAATATTCAACTTCGTGGCCTTGTAATTTTGAAACCAATCCAGATGACAAGGGAACTGCCAGATTAGTACCCAGGGGTATTTCTTTGTTATGAGAACTTGGAGGAATTTGTGACCCCGACAGATTTAACATGCACCAGTCACCATTTTATGCGTGGGTATTCCTCTGCCGGATGGATTCAAACTCCCATTCTCACGAACACGAGTTCAACGCCCTATCAACCAGGCTATCCCGGCCAAATTTATTAGTTTGTTTTATAACAGTCATTGCACAGACGACCCAATTTCGAGTTTACTACTACTAATATTCAACTCCGTTGCCTTGTGATTTTGAACCCAATCCAGAAGACATGGGAACTGCTAGATTAGTACCCAGAGGTATTTATTTGCTATGAGAACTTGGAGGACTTCGTGACCCCGACAGATTTAGCATGCACCAGTTACCATTTTATACATGGGTATTCTTCTGCCGGCTGGATTCAAACCCCCATTCTCACGAACACGAGTCCAACGCCCTATCAGCCAGGCTGTCCCGGCCAAATTTATTAGTTTATTTTATAACCATCGTTGAACAGTCGACCCAATTTCGAGTTTACGACTACTAATATTCAACTCCGTAGCTTTGTCATTTTGAATCCAATCCAGCAGTCCCGGGAGGGGAGCAGGTGAGGGCCATTGTATTAATACTGTTTGTAAAAATAAAAAGACCATTTCGTAAGCTGATATTATTTAATTGATGTTTATATTGAAAATTTTTCTTCATTATTTTTGCTTTCTTTTTAATTATTTTAAGTACATTTGTTAAATTTTCGTGCAAGAAAAAAAATGTCATTATTTATGTAAATTTTGGGCTTATATTTTTAAGGATTTATTAAAGGCTCTATTAAATATCAGAGAGAATAAATGTCATACGAGTTTAAAGTATCAGCTCTGCTCTTGATGGTGTATAGTGGCTAGGATGTCAAGGAGCATCAGTTCCGGGCATCCAGCCAAAACGAGCATTCAACATATCAATGGAACACACTAAAGCTTTATATCAATTAGCAATTAGTTTTAGATAATTACAATTGTAGAATAATTATCTTATTATAGAATGAAATGTTTTAAAAGACAAATATCTGTTAATGTTTAACATTTAATCAACGAAAAAACAGAACCAATATTGAAATCTAACGAATTTATTATTTTTAATTACTGATAAAGTTTGTGACAGAAAAAAAAATTTAAACCTGGTAGATTTCAGAATTTTTTAAACACCTTCTAGTTATACTATTCAATCAAATAGGTTTCGATGTCTTTCATCCCGGTCTCATTAGTGATTCAGCATATTTCGATATCATTTTTGTTTCGTTCTTACTTAATATTAATTTGTTTGCGACAGTTAATTTGTATGCCTCATTTACTACATTTTCGAGGAGTTTAAAAATATAATATTGAGGATTTTAACTTTTTTGTATGCCTCTTTTATTACGTCATCATCACACCCACACACAACTGTCTACTCTAAATAATGCTTTATAGAATGAGATAGAACAAACGTGTGTAGTTATTTAAATTCTTATTCAAAAGTATTAGTTAATTTTTTTTTGAACTGACAATTTCTGTCCCTTATTAGATATTTTAAAGTGCTATTTAAAACCGCTGCATTTCACATGAAAGCATTAAATATATCATTTGTACAATTTTAAAGTAAAATAAAAGGGAATTCTGATCCTTAGAAACAGATATTAAATAGTCTGATGATCGGATGATGGGATAAAAAAAACTTTTTTACCTTTTAAACTAAAAAATTATTTATTTATAAATAATTTATTAATACTCAAATTGCTTGAAAGATAATATGTTCCCTACTAATGAAAACCGAAGTTTTTTGTTTTATTCAGTCATTTATTTATATTTTATATGTCCGACAATGTGAAAAAGAAAAAAAAATGCATTTTGGGCTTCTGAGAGCCCCAGCTCCCAATAAAACTTTAAAAAAAGAGGGGAGAAAGCAGGATCTGGGGGCCCTTGTCATCTCGGGGCCCCAAGCTACAGCTTATTTAGCTTATACGTAAATCCTGCCTTGGACACTTGTCATAAATTTGAGATTTTGATCCTTACTTAGATATTAATTTGCAGCTCCCTGACATTTTGTCTCCGTTTTCGACAAGGATTCTAAACATATGTATGTTTTTATGAGGTTATTCAAGACCTTATATACCTTCAAACTTTTCGAAAAATATATTTTTGTCTAAACGCAATTGCTTTTAAAGATAATGTAACACCTATTTTGCTTTAATTTGCGCAAGTTTGATAGTTCTTTAGATAAATTTTTTCTGTATTCCTTTATATTCTTCGTGTGTTTTCAATTCTTTATTGATTTTTACAGAACGCGAAATTTTGCGAAAAAAATGCATAAAATTAGATTTTTTTAACCTTTTTTTTCCCTCTAAATTTAAATGAAAATTGATTCTTGTGTCGATTTATACTCCTACTAACTGAAGGAGTAATTTTTTATTTTTCCATTTTTACAAGTATTTTTAAAATATTTCGCATGACTTATTATTAGAAATTTCTCTAAACTGTCATATTTCTCGAAATCAAGCCAAATATTTTCTAAAAATAGCAATAAAATTTTATGTCAGTTTAAATAAAATAAAAATAAAAATCTAAAATGTTCACTTACAAGATTCACAAAAATCTAAATGTTAACTCATAATAGTTCAAATAATCGAAAGACAAGAATATAGATTTTGCTGTGACATTATATACAAATAATAATTAAAAAACTATATGCGTACTGCATATTTTTCAGAAGTTTATTTATACTTCACTTCCTTAGTAGTATTTATTACTTTATATGAGTAAGCAATTTTATTGAGTAAATGAGTTACTGCTGAACAAATAAATTCCTAAAACTAAATATTTTAAAATCTGTTCTATTTTTACTTGAAATCTTTTTAGTATATATTGTTTCATATATTTTTTAAATTCGCATTACTTCATTTTCTCCATATGTTTAATTTATTTAATTTGATTTTAATATCAGACCTGCCGATTTTTGAGAACGGTATTTGCTAGTTGTAGCCAATTTTATGCTTTAATATATAACTCTGGTTTTAAAAAGTTTGATTAAAAATTATTTTAACTACCACAAATTAGCACGCTGAATGCTATGGGGGACACCGGTGACCAGCACCGAGTTTGTCCGTAGTGCCATGGGGGTCACCGGTGACCGGCGAAGCCAAGATTATCAGAAACACGTAATTCGAGTAAATTTTTAGTGTTTTTAATTGTTTTATATTATTATCGTTACTAAAATGGTTTGAAGAAATTAATGCAATACATACTAAGAAAATCATTTTCGAAATATGGGCAAGCCATGTAAAATTAGCGTGGCATTCAACGTGTTAAAGAAAAACATATGCAGTGTATCTACCACTACAAAAATGTAATTCCAATTCACTTGTATAAAATACATTTTAACTCGATACTATGTTGGGGTATCTTTTCGTAGATGAAGGTTGACATTGTCAATAACTACTATCACATTGGTGACCTTCGGACACGATGTGAACATGACTACCTTGACAGAAATTCCCAATTCAATATGAACACGCCAACTTAATTGGATGGTCCATATTGAACAGTTGACTAGCTACATGTTACTGTGACGTTATCCACCTCCTCGCGCTGTTGCTACTTAGTCTCGATCACACGCAATGTTGACTGCTCGCAATGACAGCATCTCGACTGCTAAAGGCAACACAGGATCGACTGTGAACTTAAAACAGCTCTCACGATCAGCATTCAAAAGTACGGTGACCCTAATACAGCTCTCCCGGCTTCTCACAAAAACAGCAATGAATCAGCTAGTGGTATCCATTCCTCGAATTCTATGAGAGCTATAATTGTGGTGGAGAAGTACTCTAGTGTATCTACCACTATAGAAATGTAATTCCAATTCACTTTACTCGATTCTATGACGCGGTACTTTTTCAAAGATGAAGGTTGACTCTTCCCTCGCATATATTAGGACCCTGTAACAATCGAGATGCTTTTACGTTATGGATAATAAATAATTTCATTTCTTGCATTTTGCTTCTATACTTGTTTATAAACAGTAATTAGAGTTCTCTTAGATCTTCTTATTCATAAACCGAAAATTTATGTGAATATTTTTCTTAATAAGAATATTTTGAAAAAAAAAATTATTAGAATTTTTTGTGTTTTCGTAACATTACATTTACAAAAAAGTTTTCTTCAAAATTATGAATTACAAGTTGATTAAAGGTTGTCACTGTGTTACCTAGTTATCAAATTTATTTTTAGCCACATTGAAAAATATTAGGTCCCCCGACATGAGCCAAAATTTCATTTTTTTGAACCTAAATTTTCTATTTCTTTTTAGAACCACAAATATAATACAAACAAGTTCAAAAATGTAAAGTTTACAATGTAAAGCAACATTAAAAAAAAGTGTTTTCGAAATATAATATTTCGGTTTCCCAGAATCTACATGAATTTTCAACATGCTTTTCATCCCAGTCTTTCGGTTTGATTTTTAAGTAAATTTCAAAGTTAGATTTTTATGTTCAATTTTAAATTTGCTTTTTACTTATTTATCTATTTCTAAAAATTATAAATTTACTTTTTTAACAAAAAAAAATAAAAACTTATGTTAGGTTTATTCCGAAAGAAAAAATTTTCACAGGAAAAGATTTTTCAAAAAGAAACTTTTTTTACTGATTAATTTTTTTAGAATTTCAATTTTACCTAAACATTTTTTTAGTAAACGCGGGACTACAATAACAATTTTTAATCTAATTTGAATGTCAAAAAAANATAAAAACTTATGTTAGGTTTATTCCGAAAGAAAAAATGTTCACAGGAAAGATTTTTCAAAAAGAAACTTTTTTTACTGATTAATTTTTTCAGAATTTCAATTTTACCTAAACGTTTTTTTAGTAAACGCGTGACTACAATAACAATTTTTAATCTAATTTGAATGTCAAAAAAATTTTTTTTGTAAACCCTAGTCTCGTACACCTAGTACTCGTATTTAATTTTAATGTTAAAATTCTTTAAATAATTATTGTTCATTATTAATGTCTCCTTAAGGGACTTTTTTAGAGAATATATTTTACGTTGCATTCTTTGTTATCGGAAACTGAATGTCGATGATCACTTTCCTGAATGTCCGGAATATTATTATTTAGTGCAGTCTCTGAATTTCAGATGAAATGTTTTTTTTCTTTTAAACTACTAGCGCTGAAAAGCCTCGGACGTTAACATGTTTCTGTCATTAAGTGCTGTATGCGTCATATTGTGGTTGGAGCTTGGAAAAATCTGACCGAAATTGAATAAAATTATCAACATAAAAGTTATCGAGGTCACTGTTTAAGAATTAAAGGTTTGAATTGTATTCAAAATGGCGGCGTTTAGGTACCAAACATTGAATATAGTTAAATAATTTTAAATATTACTTAAAAAAAGTTGCATTTTATTGTTATTTAGGACATATATTGCTTATTTTTAACTCTAATACACACATCATTCATTCTGACATGGTCAGTAACAGGAAAATAAATAAAAAATAAAATCTGTTTTTTATGGACTAGTTATAAATAAAATTATTATTTCTATAAATTACATTTAATAGACTGTTTTATATGATTGTAAGATTCTTTTATACAAAATGTATGCAAGAAATATATTACATATTCCAATGATTTGAATTATTTTCTGTAATTAAAAGATCTTATTTCCATGGGTTCTTTTAATACTTTTTTCTGTTGAGAAAAAAGCGGGTCACTATTGAGTTTGACAAATCTTTGTTGTAAGGGAATCATTTTTAGAGCGATTTTTTCAATAATGTTTTTGTGACGTACTTCATGCGCTTCTTCAGATAGTTCAACAACCGAAATTTTAAAAATCTCATGATATTCATGAATTAGCAGTTTGTGTGGAGTTGTATTACATCTCAAACTTGCTCACAAATTTCATTTCGAAAATTATTCAAATACTTAATAACTAAAGATATTTTACTTATAATTTCAACAACAAACATTGCATTTGTAACTGATTATTACCACTGACCGACAATGAACTGATATTATTTTTGAAAGTGTTTCCATAAGTATTTAAACTCAGAAATTTTTAAGAAAATGTAAAATTCGATTATATTTGTTTTATATTTTTCTT
This sequence comes from Parasteatoda tepidariorum, assembly GCF_043381705.1. NCBI lineage: Eukaryota > Metazoa > Arthropoda > Arachnida > Araneae > Theridiidae > Parasteatoda > Parasteatoda tepidariorum. The sequence continues at coordinate 55,125,338 of NC_092215.1, read as the reverse complement.
TATTTCTCAATGTAAATAATAAAAATTATCATCTTTATTCAATATTCATGTTCAAATTCCTTAACAATTGCGTTAAAAATTTAAAAAAATTACAGAACCTTCTCATTTTACATTTTCATCTATAGAATCAACAAGGACAACTTTGGAAAGCTATTTTTGTTTTACTTGGCTCTGAATGGATCATTATTTAGTTGGACGAACCAAAGGGAACTCCTTTTCATAAATCTAAAATTATATTCAATTTTGAGCTACTTTACAGGGTCAACGTAGAAAAATGTCTTTTAACACGTTGAATGCTATGGGGGGTCACCGGTGACCGGCACTGAGTTGATTCGTATCGCCACGAGGGTCACAGGTGATTGGCGACGCCAAGATTATTAGAAACACTTAATTCGAGTAAATTTTTATATTATTATCGTTACTAAAATGGTTTGAAGAAATGAATGCAATATAGAACACACAAAAATAGTTTTATTTATATACACAGAGATGCCAACTTGCTCCGGACAGCGAATAAATATTTTCCAGTGGTAGTTCATTAATTGTGATTCTTAGTTTATTAAATTCAATTTAGAAGATTTTTATCTACCACTATTTCTAAACAATTCGTAGGCTTATATAATTCAACACTTTTTTCAGATATGTCATGTTAAACCTTTTAAAAAACTAGCAAAATCTATCAAATTTGCAAATTTAGCTCGTAGTTATTTACCATTGTGGCCAAACGGTCAAGCCGTGTAAAATTAGCGTGGCATTCAACGGGTGAAAAATTTTTAGAAATTCAACGGATTTGTTTTATCAAACAGCTAAAGCAATAAAATTATGCATTTAGTAGTTTTGTGTAGGTTATTTAACACTGCAACTATGTCGGCCTAGAATTTTTTATAAATTAAAATGTTCTTTTCGTTTAAACTGACGATAACCGATTTAGATGAAGTAAAAAAGTTCCTGAAACGTAAATGAAGCAAAAACAAAGACATTTTTTCAAAAACTCTTGAGACAAACTTGTAATACTAATTTTGCAATTATTTAGAAATTAATAGAAATAAATTTATTATAAATAACTCCAACTTTGTTAGAAATTGGATTATTTCTATTAAAATTGTAACGCCACAATTTTATTAGAAAAATCCATTAAAATTCTAAATTACCAAACTATATTTCTCAGTTTTTAATTGGATGAAAGCTTAATGTGTGAAAACATTCGAATACTGCTGAGTCGAGTAAAATATCAATTTTAAATGTCGTATTCCTTTCAAGTATAAGGATTGCTGGCAAATGTTTACCTGGCATAAAGACGTGTATATCATTAAAAATAAACTTATGTATGATTTTGTTCCAGTAATATAAATGGAATAATTAAATAGAAAATAAATGTCGATAGTAGCAGCAATGTTTTTCTTATTGAAAAAACAACTGTCAATATGAAATCATAACGTTCAGACTTATTTGACAGTTAAAAACTTGTACATTATTTCAGCTATAAATATATATTTATTTTTAAATGAACTTTTTTTTTTGAATGGCGGGAACTTGGGTCTGTTTCCCATTGGCCTCAGAAATGCCAGAATTACTGTCATTTCTGAGGTCATTGAAAAATAGACCATAGTTCCAACCACTCAAAAAAAAAAAAAAATNAAAAAAAAAAAAAAAATTTACAGGCGAAGTACTGCACGCACAGGTTTTTAGCTGTCAAATAAGTCTTTTGTAACGAATATTTACTTACAATTTTCTTTTTGCATTATATCATTAAAGTAAGTAGAATAAACAATATGCAATATTAAACATTAAAAAGAACGCTATTAATTGATTACCGAAAGGTTGTTATACCGTGTAAAAACCCTTTATGTCAACAACGTAAGTCAATCAAAATTTTAAGTAGGGGAGAGTCGGGTAGCACCGCCCAGCGGGTACCCCCGCCCACTGTCANAACAATAGAAAAATACAAAAATATTGATTATTACTCAATATTATACAGAAATATAAGCAATACTCCTTAAGGGAGCGGGGCTACCCGACTCTCCCCTATAGAGAAAGAGATTACAGGTTAACCATAAAGTTACAAACGCTGATTTTCTTATTTTTTAAATGCAAACAATTTCTGGAAAGATTACGCAATGGGTGAGTAATCTTATTATAATTTGTTTGCGTTTTGATATTTTAAAAATACTTTTTCATTATTTGAAGCTTCATGATTTACTCTACGATTACATTAATGTACTTTAAATTTAAAATGTCTAAAGAGAATTGTTTATGTAGTCCGAACATTCTATAAACAGTCATCTGGCCGAGCTTGAGAGGATGCCATACCGCGGAAGAAAATTTTCGTCGCAAATTCTCTTTCTCCATCATTAATAATTTAAAAGAAGGAAAAAGTAAGTTCAGGCAAATCTAGAGTAAGTCGTAAGTTTCAATTGCAGAAACAAATATTTCAAAATATTAAAATGCGAACAAATTATTAGCAGAGAACTATTCCTTTACGTAATCCTAAGTTATCATCTCATCATTTATTTTCATTTGGGTAATTCTCTTTTCAGTCTTTGAAACTTCATGGATTACTCTAAGTTTGTCTAAACTCACTTTTTCTATACTTTAAATATTAAATTAATAATGAAAGAGAATTTGTGACGAAAAATTACTTCCGCGGTATAGCGGAAGAAAATAACTATCAAAGGGAAAATCATAATAAAGGAATAGTATTTCAAAGCATGAAAAAAAAAATATTCTATTAGTGTAAGAGAAATTGCCGTCATTTTGGAATTTTAATTAATTTTTGCTGAAAAAACTCTGCAATTTTGATATCAGCGGTTTTTTTGAAAGATAGCTTGATATTACGATAAATGTCTTTGTAATTGCATCTTTTACGTTAAGAGCTATAATTTGCTTCCACTGAAAATCAAGCTTCTATGGAGAAACGAAATTGAGAATAAGAAAACCAAAAATTAATTTAAAATTCAGGTCAGTGAAGAAAGGATTTAAATATTAAAAAATCTAGCAGCCGGGAAATTTTGTTTATTAGCAGCCATCTAATCTCATATCTGAAAATGAGGTTAGGTTGAAATTTCAAACTAGTTTCGGTGTAGTTAATTTTTATTTTATTTAGTTTTTTTTTACTCTTTGTCGGACTTTTTAACATAAGGAAAAACTTATTTCATTAAAATTTTAATTATTTCCACTCCTTTCTCGCAGCCATCCATTATTAATTTCGCATTAGCTTTAATGATTTTTCTTACGAAGAAATTCATTTATATAATACCGAGAAGCAGACAAAAAATTCCCCTTTTTATGGTAATACAAACTATTAAATGGCAAACATGCTTGAAATTGCGTCAATTTATGATAATTTTGCATCCAGATAATCAAATTTTATCCATAATCAAAATATTTTTTTTGTGTTGCTTTAAAAAATTCTCAATTTGCTGCAGGAAACACATTACCAAAAACATTCTTTATCAAGAGTCTTGTAAAAGAGGAAATGGTAGTCAACACATCTTTTCTTTAATTACTTCCGGTTCCATTAATTCTAGTCTTGACAAGCAGGCCATCACCAATAAAGATGTTTCTTATCAACATTTTTGAGTGATTTCTGAATTTATTTTACAACTGAACAAAATATGTAACAGCAGTGATGAAAGATAATTTTTTTTAACCAATAAAACAAGTATGAGTTTTTTTAATAAATATTTTGCAAATCATACGGCTTTTCAACTTCGCTACAAATAAGTCTACGAAATAGAGCTATAACATTTACTCTGCGCAACTAAAATTTATCACAATAAAGAGTATCCCAAAGAACAAAATTAAATTAAACTCTATCACCAAAATTTTTTTGTTTAAGCAATTAGTTCATGAAAAAGAAAATTCTTTAAGCTTTGGTATCTCCCTAAAAGACTAATGCAATATATATATTCAATTTTCTTCTATCAACCAAATGATATATATATATATATAAGACTTATTACTGCAACACGTATAATTATCAGATCGTGAGG
>NC_092215.1:55041210-55120389 GCF_043381705.1 Parasteatoda tepidariorum | reverse complement strand
AAAACAAACTTTATTGGGAACAAAAACAAACACACAAATACAAGGAATATATCTATATATATATATATATATATATATTCGTCGCAGCCAAAATTTCCAGATGAAATACATATTTGTCCAAAAGAGACATTTATGGTCATTCAAATATTATGGAATCACCTAAGAGGCTAATTGTTACTTAAGCAACAATGAGACAGAGTAACCATAAGCAACAATGCTTGGATACATTTTTTTCCTTTTTAAAGAAATGTAACGAAGAAATTAGAAAGAAAAAAATTTAAACATGGAAAGATTTGTAATTAAAGTTAAATTTGGGAAAAGAAAAGATCGGAATTTTTTTTAAATAACTTTTAGATCAAGTTTAAGATTTATAAACAAGGAAGGAAAACATCAAACTTTCCTAAAGAGAATTCCAGACAATTTTATAAAATAAATTAAAACGTAAATTTTGTCTTTTGAAATGTCACATTATTTAATTAATTTTTTTCTTAAGTTAGATTATTAGAGTAAAATTGAAAGTAAATGCGAAAAACAAGGAGAGGGAATTAATTATGGAAATGTAATCATGGGAAGTGGTTAGTCTTATTTTCCTGAGAAGGAGGTTCAAAATTGTTAGAACACAAGTCTTCGTAATATTTGAATGACGCTTTTAATATAAGTTTAAAAATAAAGTGTTTAAGTGTAAAAAAAATAATAGTTTTATTTAATAATATTTTATTTAGAAGTAGTTATTTAGTATTTTTGAATTGTAAGGCATAAATTTATTTACTTCATTGTAAAGTATGTAATTTTTCATGGCAAAACACAAAATTTGAGCGAAATGGAGAAATCAAATTTTTAAAAAGTCGTATATTTAAAATTCGATTTCTCAGGAACTATTCCACCAGTTTTACTCAAATTTTGTATTTTTCCATGTAATATTAGATACTTTAAAAGGGTGAAAAAAATTTATACCTAACAATTCAAAATTTGTGCAACTGTTATAAAATAATGAAAACTAATAAATATTTACTGAAATCTTTGAACAAACGAATTTTATAAATGCGTGTCAAAATTTTTCAATTCGCTTGAAATTTCCTCGAGATATGGCGAAATATGAAAAAAGTAAAATTAACATTAAGGGGTCCAAACTTTGGACCACTCTCTTGACCAAGCTATGTGTACCATATTTCCTACATCTTGGCTATCCCCTATATTTTGGGGGTCAAAAATCTGAATCCGTTGAATAAAGGGTATGTTTATTCACTTTTGTGTTTATGAAGGTTACAGCCATAAATGCCATAAATATATATATATATATATGTGTGGCTGATTTCATAACTTAAAATACCGTCTGTACTTATTAATTATTATATTTGAGGTTACCCCTTCGTGCCACGAAGAATCAGTTCTAGAAGATGAAGATCCGATCATTAGATTAAAAATTATTCAAGGAGTCCGTTTTTTTTCTTCTTTTTTTTTTGTGCACTGTACATTTTTTTCAAGAAATTATTTTGCCGGTTGCTTAAGAAGTAGCAACAAAAATCTTTTTTCGTTTAAAAACAAATTAATAAGGAAGTTTAATTTGTTACGCAAGCATTGCTTATGCCCTTGTAAATAACCATAAGTAAATCACACACTCCCAGGTATTATTTGAACGATTACAAATATTTAATAAGCTTTGTAGACAATGCAGGAGTTTTTTCTTTGTAAATAGATGTACTTCATAGAAATCAAATATCACAACGACGAGTTGTGCCTGTGACTAATAATGCGAGTGGCGAATTGTGCTGAAGGTGAATTTTACCAGCGAGAGATGTGTCTTAGCCAAATTGTTATCGCCATGAATTGTGCCTGCGACGAATTGCGTCTGCGGCGAATTGTGCTGTGAATCGTCCCAATGACGAATTGTGAGCGAGAAATTAACGCGACACCCTTCGCATTAAAGTGATCACCCACCTGCTTACTGATTGCTGCCAGTGATTATTGATCAATTGAGAACCGTGTCTTAAGATCATTGTTAAAGAATCCTCATACTGAAAAGCATTTTTACGATAAGATAGTTTTGGAGGTTATTATCGTAAATTCTGTCGTTAATATTTCTTCACAAAAAGGAGTCACAAGTGTGTAAAATACGGTGAATAAGGAGACTTTGACGATGGATATGAACACTGACATTGCCCCTTAAAATTATCGACCAGTAGATTATGTAAATTGCATTGCATTAAATTGAAAGAGACCTCTTTCCTCAGCCAATTTGAATTTCGGTATAATTTTTTAATGTTACCGGAACTTATTTTTTATCAAACTTTTGATAATAGAGTACCTTATATAACTTCTATACTTTAAATAAAAAAGTGGAAAATAAAATTTTTTTAAAATTAATTTCAGAAATATCGTACTTAGCGACTTTTGAAATTCTACACATTTCATATAAAAATTTAAAGTAATATAATTATGTAGTTAGCAAAATAACTACTGTGCATTAAAATGTATTATTTCTGAAAATGCCAAAAACTGATTTGGATAATTGTGAATTAAGAAAAACTAAATATGAAAACCTGATGATTGTTTTGAAGACATTATTAAATGAAGATGATTAAAAGCCCTTCTTTCATCTGCATAAGAGAAGCCATGAAAAATGCAAACAAAACTGTCAACCTTTTCAGGTAACTAAACTTATTTTAAATTATCCAAAATATTCATTTATAAAACTTATTTGAATGGTATTTGGCATTATTATAGAATAGCAATTTTTATTTAAAGGTACGATTTCGTATTGACCTTTCACAAAATAAAGACTTTGCTGTGACTCTCGACATTTGCTTGTGTTGCATTAATATTGCTGGAAGACTCCTCATTCCGTTATTTATGCTTGGTAAACACTCGGTCTGATTTATTATTATTTTTTTTTTTTAAGGAACTTATATAATTTTCGCAAATAGATTTATTATCTTGCGATACAATAAGTCATCACCCAATCATAATCGGTGAAATTTTAGAATTTCAATAAATAATTTCTAATTAAATTGTTGTCTTAAGAGATTTGTTTTTACGTCATTTTAGTGAAAAGTATTTTTCATCCTAATCGGTCTCAGAAAGTTCATTTTTTAAAAACACAAACATAGTTACAATATTAAAAAGCTCTTCCAAAATCATTAAATGCATTATTTTACATCTGTAAGATTTATTGTTTCTTCCCCAGAAAAAGAATTTCACCATCAAACATAATTCTATCTTCATCTGATGATCATCAAGTTTCGACGTTACTCTTAAACGAGTTATCATTAAAATCTCTCGTAACGATCATAAGGAATCATCATAAATGACCCCCTTAGGTATTTTAAACATTTTTCATATCCCTCATTTTCTTGTTTCGTCTAAGGATCTGTTTGCAAAGAAGAAAACGAAATTACGAGGATTATAATTGCATCTTGACTCGTTGTTTAGATTTCTACACACGATTTCTTCATTTTTTTCTTTCTAAATCTTCTTTTGCTTCTTTCTTTTTTATTTTGTTTTTGCGAAACGTAAAATGGCACGAATCTTACTTTTTTATTTCAACTTACTGTAATTGTCATGCCCTTTCATTGTTTGCAATTTTTTAAAGTAAAAATAAATAAATAATGAAAACTGTTTATTTGTCTATCAACGTAGCTTGAAACTACCGTATTTCCTTTTATATTTTCTTTTATAACCGTCGTTGAGCAGCCGACCCAATTTTTGGTTTACGACTACTAATGTTCTACTCCGTAGCTTTGTACTTTTGAGCCCAATCCAGAAGACAAGGGAACTCCTGTATCAAGTATTGGGTGAAATTTGCCTTCGAGGAAAACGTTTTGAAGGAACTAACCCGCATTTGCGTTACATGGAGAGAGAAACCACGAAAACCTCCCAGGGTTAACCTGACGGCAAGGGGACTCTACCCCATGATCCGTCTACCACTGAGGATGTTTTAAGTCAGCACTGTGAACGGTGTGAGCCGGATGCGGAATTCGTATCGAAGCTGGGATTTGATCCCGGTTCACCTCATTGGAAGGCGAACGCTCTATCCACCGAGGCTCAACTGTATTGCCAGGTGTATATGTCCACCCATTGTATAAGTCAACTCCGCATTTTTGACTAGAAAAAAAAAGTAGTTTATATTATATAGGTTGTGCACAAAATACTCGTAATAAAATTAACACAGTAGAGATGACGAGTATACAATTGAAAAATACAAATAAAAACAAATGGAATTGAATGTTTGGTATTTCATAGACAAGAAATCTAAGAAAATTTTACATCAATCCAAGCCCCAGACACGCAGAACAGGGATTAGTAAACCTACATCCCCAAAGGGATTTATAAGTAAATTCCAAAATTTAGAGGGTAAAATAATCTCAAAAGAGATTTATAAATTTAAGGGTGTCACCAATGACAAGATAAAGGAAGTTTAATAATATGGGCGATTCAACACAACAAACACAGACCAGCTAAATGAAATAAAATAGGTTACAGTTTGCTAAAATGTCAAAATGACAATAAAACTTAAGATAAAATAATAGTTAGTTAAACTATTCTATGAGCACAAAAAAAAACTTCGAATTTTAAAATAAGGTATGTAAAAACTTTCTTTTAAAATTTGTCATCATGCAAAAGCGTACAATGATAAGAGAAGTCTTGGTATGGAGGTAATGAATGTGTTACTTGCTGATGTGTTGAGATCTTTTAGACTCTCGTTGAACTCAGACTTCAAGCATCTGAATCATAGTGTTTGAATCAGACAAATCGATGAGTCGAGGAAATCTAGGCAGTATCGTTCATGAGCAAAGCTAGAGTGGTTACTGAAGGTATTATCATAGTTTGTTATTTGCATGATTTCTGCTACATGGAAAAAAATGCTGAAGTGTATTATAAATACGAATTTATATGTAGATTCATCATTAAACTAAAACACACTATATGAACTAATAAATTTGTGTTGGCAGCTTCATCAACTAGAATTATAGGCTAACTAAAATGCTCTTATCCACTAATTTAGAATAACAAAAAAATAAAGCTGAATATGTTTACATGTGTACTTACAAACTAAAAATACGATATTAGAGTGCAATGCTCATATGCAAGAATATGTATACATTTCAACCCGGATTACGTAATGTTCGAGACACAAAAGGTGCATAAAAAGTGTATAATGATTATTTACAAATGATAAAGACAAGAAAAAAAAATCAGCATAAACAGAAGTAATTTCCAAAGAATGAAGAAAAAAAATTATCTCACACGCGACAAACCAGTACTGAATTTTATTGTTGTGGTGAATGGGAGAATTGAAAATAAAATAAAATGATAAAAAATCAGTTTTTCTTAAAAAAAAAAAAGGTTAAGTGTACCTTCTCTCAGTAGAATTAACACGAAAAAAATTGTTTTGCTACCGCCCTTGTGGTTTCTAATTAAAAGTACTTTAAAAAAAAACTAAAATTAACATGTCTATGAAAGAAATGTAGCAATGGTGTTGAATAACGAATAAGAACATTCATGAAAGTTACGTTTGGAGGAAGTAGGGAGTACAAGAGCCATTAAGAAATTTTTATTTGTTTAATTAATATGTATTTTGTGTTTGAAGGAACGGAACAACTATATCTATTTTTATTTAGATAACCTACATATGTATAATTGTTGTTACTTAGTTTATTTGCAATTTTTTTAACTAGTGTTTTGAATTAGTATTATTTCTACCCCTATTTTCTTTTAAAATTTTATTTATGCAATGTTTTTTTTTAATTATTATATTTATATATTAGCAATTGAGTAAGGAAGGTTTGAAATTAGTTTTACGAGAAAGAATGGGTAATTGGTCTCTGTAAGGCGAAGGAAAATATAAACCAAATGATGGAAAAAGCTGCAAATCTCTACAAACAATTTACTGAAGGCCCTTCAGGATGTGTTTAAAACCAAAAAATTTGAAGAACAAAACCAAAACCAAGCAAAAACCAAAAAATTTGAGGAAGAAACTCCGTCCACATCAATCAAGCTTTTTTTATTAAGAAGAACATAAACAAATATATGTATGGAGGGTGTAAGATAAGTATTGGAATAAAAGGAAATGTCTCGAACAAGTTATACTGCAGTAACAACGAAGATTCTATTGACAAAGATTATATACGAGATTATGACGAAGATATTACGAAGATTATATTGATGTGTGGGAGTATTATCTTGAGTTTAACAGATTGAAGGGGCCTAAATTAAATTATTGCATGTAGGTGGTGCAGTACGAAGTCTATCAATAGGTTCACATTTAGTGGCTGAATGAGGATTATTGAGCAATTAAATTTCAAAAATATAGGAATCAATTTTCTTGACAATGGTGTGTGGACCAATAAATTTTGATTTGAATGTACATGCATCTTTCAAACAGACAATGTCATTAACCTGAATGTTTCGAAGGTTAGACTTCGGTAGTTGTCTGTTGCTTTGGTGACCCTGTGAGATTAGGAGGCTGTCATAAGCTATTTCGAAAATTGTTTTCGTCTGTTGAAGAAGTTCACCAACATAATGGGCAGTGGCAAGCATTTGTGCTTGAGTATCAGGTTGAAATGTGTCAAAAATTGGCAAGCTTCGACCAAAGTACAGAAGATTTGGAATGAATCCAGTTGACTGGTGTACAGCTTTGTACATGTGGTGTACTGAGAGTGATGAGATGTTCTTTTCTTTTAATGCCTTAATTGTGACTTTGATAAAGGTATTAATTCTTTCCGATTGAGCATTTCCGACAGGATGTGCCTGTTTGTGTTGTATATGCTAATCTTATTTCTAGACATGAGTTAATTTTATGAAGTATTTCAGCAGTGGATTGAGTACCTAGATCAGTTAAAGTAAAGACTGGTATCCCATGATTGATAATGTAATTAATAAAATACTTCAAGATATAATTTGCTGTTAAGTTATTTAATGAGTAAAGAACAAAACTATCAAGAATAGTTGGGACATAACCTTCTTGAACAGGACCTAAAATGTCAAGTGAAAAAAGTTATCCTGGGGATGCTGGAATCCACTAATTCAGAAATGGAGCTGGTTTAGGTGTATCAAACACCATACACCGTGTATGGTGTTTATTTCGAATACAGATGTCGCAAGACTTAATATAGTTTCTACAGTCGGAATAAATGTTTTTCCAAAAATACTTTTCTGTAAGAAATTTATAGGTTTTCTCAAAACCGAAATGAGAAAAGTGAGCAATGTGTAGTGTCGTAGATTTCAGAGACAGTGGAAAAGCAATTCTTGGTTGTAATTTCTGAACAGAACGGAACATAAGGAGTTGAGTTTTGGGATCAATAAAAAATGATCTAAATGAGTCTAATAGAGAATTGTCCTTAAGATATTTGATTACTTCTGCTACATGCGAATCAGTTGTTTGCTCCTGAAATAGTGCTTGAATTAAAATATTGTTTGAATTGAAATTTCGTTAACTGGATCATGTTATAAGGTCAAGTCAACGATCTCAACAAATAGTAAGATTAATTGCTCATCAGTCTGCTGAGTATGAATATGAGTTTTGATGTAATCAATGTCAGTAATCCGAGAGATATAATCCGGTAAAACATTTTTAATTCCCGCGACATGCTATGTGATGAAGTCATACACTCTCGTTTGCAGTAACCATCTGATTTTAAAATCAGCAGGAGATTAAATCTTTTAATAATGCAGTAATGATTTAGCATCAGTAAGTAAATGTCTGTTATATAAAAATGTTTTAAATGCAGTAATAGCCTTAAAAGTAGCAAAAATTTCAAGTTTCAAAGCCGCGTAGTTTTATTCAGACTAAGAAAGGGTTTTACTATAGTAACTAACTAACTGGGTGAAGAGTGTTGTTATGTTCTTGTAAGAAAACAGCAGCAATAGCAGAATGAGAAGCATCAGTATTTAGAGTGAATGATTTATTCCAATTGGACAAAAGGTATTGAAAAGAAATTTTTTGAAGATTATCAAAAGCTTGTTGACACATAGGTGTAAATCTAAATTTTGAGAGTTTAATAGTTTGCTTGATTTAAAGGGTATGTCAGTTCAGCATACTTAGGGATAAGATGTCCATGGAATGAGCAAACACCAAGAATCTTTTTGTTTGTTTAAAATTTTGAGGGAGTTTAAATGAATATTAAAAGAAGTATTTTTTAAAGTATTTTAAAGTATTTTTTAAAGTATTTTGGTATTTTAAAAGTAGTATTTTTTAAAGTGAACTATTTTCCAAAGTAGTGTTACAAAACAATCCCAATAAGTACAACGTTTCAGAAAAAGCAAGTTATAAGGCAATTTTTTCTTTCTCTTCTTTATTGTTCGTTGTTGACAGATTTCTCGTCTGAATCATAACTTTGGAATGAAAGAATATGACAGCAACATATGGAGACGAATGATGAGATGTTTTCCTTCTACCAATTGATAGTTCCATTACTTTTCCCAGCTGGATAAAAGATAAGTAAATAAGACACCAAATATTCGAGAATGACAAACAACCCTGTCAAAAGGTTTCTTCATTTTGGGAGGTCTGCAGGAGTGGAGCAAGGAAAGAATTTTTCCAAGACTTTTTCTATCGCTATTATTATTTCTTCTTGTTAACCGATGAAAGAGGAAAATGAGTATCTAAAACCCAAGTCACGTGGCAACTCAGCTTAACCTAATATGTACCTTGTTATATGACTGAAGAATTTGATTGGCAGCCTTTGTCATGCGCCCCGCCCAAACTATCAAGAGCTCATTATATCTATACACGATTCTTCATCTATGACGTGAGGGGGAAGATTTTCTTCTATCATGCATAAAAGAGAAAAAAATTCCAATTAACAACAACTATTAGTTAAGTTATTCTGATTATGCATTATAGCGAGTCAAACATGCCAAAAAGCGTAGACGGTACGAGAAAAAACGTTTTCTCTGGGATGCAAAATTCTCCAGCGCTGAAAAAGAATAAAATAAAAAAACGTGCCAATAGATTTACGTCCTACAATTATAACATAACATTGGATACAGATAATTTTTCTTCTTTATTAATAGCTGAATTAGAGATTAAATTAGAATAATTCTGAGTCACAAATGATATCGTTGCCTTTCCTTGATGCATGTATTTGATTAGTCCTAATTAGAAGCCTTCATAACTCAAACATGAATCGTCATTTGATATGAAATTCTTTGTTATGTCCAACAATTGATATAATAATTATGTTATATGATGAATTATATCAAATGGATTATATATATATATATATATATATATATATTCCATTTGATATAATTCATCATATAACATAATTATTATATCAATTGTTGGACATAACAAAGAATTTCATATCAAATGACGATTCATGTTTGAGTTATGAAGGCTTCTAATTAGGACTAATCAAATACATGCATCAAGGAAAGGCAACGATATCATTTGTGACTCAGAATTATTCTAATTTAATCTCTAATTCAGCTNTAAAATAATATATAAATATAATATAATAATAGATAGATCATTAATAATATCAAATAGATTATATCCTCAAAAAAGGATGCTTTAAATTTGTATCCATGAAAAGATTCTAGCATAATTAAATGCTATAAATATTATAAAACTCTCTGTAGAACTATTTTTAATTATAATGATATTATTGAAAATTTGGGAAAATTAATATATCCGATTATGAATGTCACCGTGAAGAAGAGAAATATCTTGAATTTGTTGATAAACATCATAAGCATATTATTACTGGTAATTAAAACATTATGGAAAACTTAGTTGAAAAAAATTTATGCTTAAAAGGCATTAAATTTAGACCTATTTATCATATATCAATTATAAAAATTCTAAAATACTTTCTTAATGATTTCAATAATTTTCGTTTAAGGATATCAAATAGATTCTCTTTACCTTTTGGTAACAGAATGGATATGGGCTGTTTCTTATTACTTATTTATTTTTAATAGTAAAGAAAATTTAAATGACTGGAACATTTCAACAATTTTTTTTAAAGTTAATTGATCAATTAAGCAATAACAAAAATGTTTTGGAATTATTTCCATTGACAAAGCTACAAAGCTAACAAAAATTATGCAATCTTATGCAAAAAAAAAAAAAAAAAAAAAAAAATTCTATTTAGAACTTTTAAATAAGATGCTAAGTAACAGTAAAAATTTTAAGCTTTATAATTTAAATAATAAAATTATCCTTTAAAAAATTAGCTTTGTATAAAAAATCTTTATTGTTTATTATTAGAGCTAATAATAAATAATTTCCATACCTAATACTCAGTCCGAAATTTCATAAAACTATTAAATTTAGAATAATCACTTGTGGGTCTAATTCCTACCTAACTAAACCGGGCACCACTTTCTCTAACTACTTAAATAAAATTATTAACAATATTAAAGAAGGTTTTTCTTGGATTATCACTAATAATCTACCCATATTAGAATTTATTAAACAGAATAAAATTAATTCTATTGCGATCTTTGATTTCAAGATCTCTTTAATAGCATTCCCCTTTCTAAACTAAGAGATGTTCTTTTAAGTTATTACTATGATTATAAATATATCCTTAATTGCGATTTTGATTATTGGGAAATTCTAGTTAACTTTTGTCTTTTTAATAATTATCCTTGCAATGGAAAACATATTTTTGTTCATATTGATAGAATCTAATTATCCATCACTATTAGCTAATTTATTTTTGCACTATTGTGAAAAAATTGTATTCTTGATATTAATTTGCTTTTAGTTTTATCGATGAATTAATTATCTTTAATTTCCAGAATCGTCTAATTTTGTTAAACAATATTTATTCCGAGGAATTATCGTGCTCCGTAATCATAATGATAATATTAATTGAATATTACAGAAGATGAAAATATCCGCGTTGTTGTTTATGCGTTATAGGAAATAATTTTAAATATAATATAAATAAACTAAAAACATGGAATTCTAATGTTTCTAAGAACATTTATTTAAATACCAATTTTCATTCGGTGAATAGAATGAAAGGAAATATAATAAACGAAAATAAACAAAATTTGCAAAGAAAAAATGGATATCCAACTAATGTAATTAAATTCTATATTAAATCATTATAAGCTTTAATTAAAAATTCTTTGTTAACTTAATTTATATTTTTACCATGTGCAAATCCTATTCGAGCAAATCCGTGGCTGAAAGTCTTCCAATATTTAATAAAGAATTTTTTAAGATAAAGAATTGTCTTTCATTAAATGTTGCTATATTCTCTAAAATCATCCATATAAAAAAATTTATAAATAAAACGCAACCTTATTAATTATAACAGACTTTGAAATATCAAGTATAACATTATTGCCTTGCGATGTTATACTGGATACAGTTTATATACTAGATTATCAGTTCAGGCTAATCCAACTAACAAATCCAGCTAGCTTCTGTACTTCAATAAGAATGCACCAGAAATAGATCTCCTCAAACTCTATTTGCGCTTCTATTACCATATTTTGTAATCTGGCAAACTTATTACGAAAGTATTTTAAATCATTTTTAAAAATGCACGCTACTCGTTTTATATATTACTGTTTGTGTTTATTCTGTATTCTCTTGATTTTTATTTTCTATTCTTGTTTGATTGCTTTAATTTGCATTTTTTTAAAATTTATTTATTTATTTGCATTTTTTGCTTGTCTTGTTTTTTTTTTTTTTTTTCCAACTTTTTTGATGCTCTTCACACTATTGTATGGATATATTCTGCTTTGGCTATATCAATACAATATGAGAAGCACCCTTTTTTGGCAATATAATCGTGTGAGCTGAGGACGGGATTATATATTTTCATTATTTTGTTTTCCGGCTTTATTTATTTATTTTTTTTTAATTTAATAATAATAAAAAAAATAATTTCATAAATAATTGATATTTGATTTAGTATTCAGTGTTTTCTGAAACATGAAAAATGTAAGATTATCTCCAAGTTAGAATGATAAAATACTCAGGAATTGTGATTTTTTTTTCTAAAAAAATATATTCATAAAATGAATAATCAGCATTTTTTCAAAAAGTAATAAAAATTCTCTTAAATATTTTAAATATGATTCAGTTTTTAAAGAGAGATTAAAACTTACAGAATGAAAAATTATTTGTAAGTCCTTTTTTTAAATATAATTCAGTAAAAAAACGTTTCTTTATGCAGGCTTTACATGTAAAACATACTTGTTAGAGATATTTTTAAAATATCTTTCAATGTTTCTTAAAAATTGCGTCTCAATATTTGATTTTCACTTTTCTTTAATTTTTATTGCACATTTTAATTAAATTTTTCACTTTTGTTTCCTCGAGAAAATAAAATTTATACATTTTTCCATTTTATCTTTAATGTCATTTAAGTTAAAAAAAAGTTTTCAACATAATCCAATCTATTTTTGTCAATTTAATAAAAGTAAATATGAAAAAAATTTAAACATAGGCAAAATTAAATCATGTGACAGACCGCTTTTTTTATTGCTTTTTTGATCCATGGATGTTCTAAAAATTATCAAACGGTATTTCTTTTTACCAAATTTCCCATATTTTTGAAAGATCAAATGATATTCCAAAATTTATTTTTAAAAAATCGATAAAATCCAAAATGCAGAGCTAATGTCGTAAAATGTCTAATTGAGATTCGAAAACACGCAATCTTGTTTTGGGATTTTTTTCGTTATTATAAGACGTTTTACAGCTATTTGATTGATCAATAATATTTTTTATATAGACTTACAATCTTCGAGGGATTAATTCTTAATTATGCTTTACTTGAAGAGGTTTTACAGCTATTTGATTGATCAATAACTTCTTCTCCTGACATACAATCTTAATAAAGCTGAAATATTTCTAGAGACGATATTTAAAATTATGAAATTGGACATTTTAACGATATTTCAAAAAATGTAGCCATAATGGGGGGATTCCAATAGTTTAGTCAAGAGACTGGTCAAAATTTTGGGTCACTGAATGTTATTTATTTATCATTATTATTTATTAATTTTTTGTGTACTTAATTTTAATTAATTCATTTTTTCGCACAGTTATAAAACTCACTTATTCCTTTATCCGAAGATACGTAAAATACAGTTTTAATAAATTATTGTTTTTTTTTATTATTATTATTATTTATTTTAACAATGGTTAAAAAGAATTTGAACTGAAAAAAAAAAGAAATACTTTTTAGCTATAAATGACAATATCCAAAATTTGTACGGAATCTGTCAAATAACTCATGAAAAATGAAAATTTATAAAAATAAGACTTTTTTGATGTTATTTAGTTTGAAAAAATAGCAACTTAAGCGGCTGTTTTATCTTCCATATTTTTGCAAATCTATCTGTATATTTATTTAGAAAACGAGAGTACTCTTTTTAATAATTTATATTTTAGTCTGCTTAATGTATCTTTTTAATGTATGTTATGTATGTCTTCTTAATGTAAGGAGCCTACTTAATATATCTTTTTTGTGTATGTTCTGTATGTATGCATGTCTTCTTAATGTAAGGCGTCTGCTTAATGTATCTTTTTAATGTATGTTATGTATGTCTTCTTAATGTAAGGAGCCTACTTAATATATCTTTTTTATGTATGTTGTGTATGTATGTATGTCTTCGTAATGTAAGGCTTCTGCTTAATGTATCTTCTGCTGTAGTGAACCATCTGTTGACCCAGCAATAAGTTGACTATTAACGATGATTCACTACATCCAAAACCTTTAAAAAATATTTTTTAGCATATTTCAATGGTATTGTTGGAAATAAGAATTGTGCTAATTTGCTTTATATATTGTTTGCAGTCCTTCTGAAACAAAGTTTTTTTTACATCGAATTTCTTTTTATAACCAAATTTTTTATTAGAAAGGTAAATAAATTCAAAGTATTCTGAATATAACGAAGTAGTTGTCTCCCTATAATGAAACTTTTTATACGTTTATCTTTTAAACTTTTGCCATTTTTGGAAATTTTTTAGATATTTATCTTTTTAACTTCCCATCATTTTTGAAAACTGCTTCACTTAAAAGCTGGAATTTCATTGCAACCAATTCATTCTCTCGCATGCCTGTTTTCAGAACCACTTGTATTATTTCAATCCAGTGAAATGGCTCATTTTAAACACCCCTTTATAAGTTTTAATTTCTTATTAAATATTAAAAGTCATCATTTATATACTTGTGAACTTATCACATAGACTAAACATTGAGTAATCATTTATTTAAATACATTCAATGAGGACTATAAGCTGTTCACTATAGGCATATGAAATAACAATTCAGACAGGCCAACGAAAGACTACAACCAAGTGTTCATTATAGCGGAGTTAAATTGTGTTAAAGGCTCGAATCATTAAGAATGTCCCTTAGTATGTGAAAATCCAATCATTAGAACAAAAGTTATCAGATCTTTCGTAATTTTGCGCAGTGAACTTTTTTTCTCTTCGATAATTTCAATTTTTTATGACTCATATATAAAAATTAAAAAAATTAAGAAAGCAGATTTGCTGACGAAATTCGTATCTTATCAATTTAAACAATGAGCCAATGATTTCACAACCAAAGTTGCAGCCAAAGTCACTTATAGCGTATCCTGATTTATCGAAAACCCGGATTTAACGAACAAATCGAAAATGTTTGGTTTGCATTATGTCTTTTGAATTATTTTAACAAGTGAAACCCTGTTTTAGCGACTTTTGTGATTCATAAAACTTTTATGAATAATGATTGGTAAAGTTGTTTTTTATAAAATGTTTCATAATTTTTTTTTTAAGAAATTTTTTCGAAAGCAAAGAATGACTGGTTATGAAACGTATCAAGAGACTGATCAAAGTGACTCACCTAATATCTTTTGTACTGTACAGAAATAAAAAGCAAATAAATTTAGTATTTCATTTATAAGTATGTATGAACTTTTGCGACTTTTTTCACGAATCCGTTTTGTATGAGCTCTTGATTACAGCGAGCAAATGTTGCTGTCACTTCAGCTAATGCTGGTGCTAGTTATAAGCAAATTCGACTATATTACAAAATGCAATCAATCGATTCAAAAAGTTATGAGTTCTCCCCCCCCCTCTCTCTCTGTCTTTATTTTGTGCAGAGTACTTTTTCTTTAAAGACAATTTCACTTTCAATTTTATGACGCATAAAAGTTGCTTTTAATATAAATTAAAGAAATAAAAAAGTAGATTTACTGTTAAAATTCGCATTTTATCAATTTGAAGAACAAACTTTTGATTTACCAACTCAAGGTACATACTCGAAAAAGCTTTTTTGGAGTACCCTAATTCGTCAACAATCTGAAAGAAAATCCTGCCATAAGACTGCAAAATAAAAAAAAAATAAAAAAACTAAGAAGATAGATGATTAAACCCGCGGGGTAGAATTACTTCAAAATGTAGACCATTTGTCGACGAGAATCATGCAACGGGCTTGCTATCTATTTGCTTTTCAAGCCTAAATTGGTTTTAAATTGCTATGCTAGGTTCCATTAATTATTCCCCTCATTCCTCTCAGTAGTTAATAAGAATGCTCAAAACCTGCTCCCCTACATTGTGATGAAAAGATACAGTAAGGGGGGATTTACATTGGGATATTCCCTTTTCATCATTATAAGATAATAAGTTCCTCATTTAAAAGACGTCGTAATAGGGAGGATATAAAAATTGGAATGGGATTAAATATGATCGAAATGTAGTCGAACTATGGCATGGGATATAGTGAACTTTTTTAGATGTTCCTTTTTCTAGCCCTTTTCTTAATTTTTCTAATTAACATACTTAGGAATTTAGTCCAATGCCTTGTTATTCCCCTTTCTCAACTTTTATGGTTCCGCAGGGGACTGGTCGCAAAGAAACGGTTCCCAGTAGAACACTGATGTCAAGCATCTATGGTCAGTAAACGGGTGGGTGACCACTTTGATCACCCTGCGTAGGTAGTCCACGTGAAACTGTCCACGTGAAACTGTTCTATCAGTCCACGTGAAACTGTTCTACCGTAAAGTGCTCGAATTTGCGCGCAGGTCACCGGTCTACCAAAGCAGGGGAGCCATCCCATCCCCTCTGCAGAGGATCAAAATTGCGTTGGCATGTCTTCGGATCATCCTCAGAGATGTCTCCCAGACTGTCGCCAATTGCCCATTGTACAGCTCTTGTGCGACATAAATAAAGTACCTTCATTTAAATAACAATATGGTTGACAACTGAAAAATTGGTACAGTTCGTTTATAACCAATTTCATTTCTTCACTTCCTTTTTTCATTTCTCTAAGGTTAAATTTCAAGCTTAAATTTCTCTAAGGTTCAATCTCCTAGCTTTTAAACAAGAGCGAACAAGTTTTTACGCTACATATTCTTACCCCATGTTAAAGAAGAATAAGAAATTTTATCTCGAAAATGAAATTGCTATTGAATTTTCTTTTCCCCAGAAAATGAGGACTAGTGTATTCTTTACTAATTGTTGATATGTAAATTGGTGAACTCTACTTAAAATCGAATTGTAGTCAATCGAAAATTACTAGTTTCTTTCATAAAATATAACTTTAATATTTGATTTAATTTTAATTAATCAGTTAATAATTTCCAAAGAATTATGTACTATCTTAATCACTATTTCCAATAGTACTAATATCGTGCGGTAAAAAATAATTTTTCAAAGAATATGGCTATATTGAACAACCGTCTATAAGTGGACTTAATGCGGGGTTTCCCAAACAGTTCACTATTAAGGGGTAATTAAGAGAGATAGTTTAAATAGATGAAGAAATCTTCTGTTGAGAGAGTACGATGTGTAGCATCACCACTTTGATAAATTGTTCTCGACACTCATATTCAACTTCATTTATTTTATCATTCGATTTAGAAGACTATGAGCAGCAATTCTGTGATGCGCAAGAAATATGTTATTCATTTATTGAGTTGATAATTTAAATTGTGTACTAGTGCAATCATTTCATCCAACAATAAACTAAAAAAAAATTTTTTTTGAAGGAAATTGGAAATAATGAACCATCGTTTATAATGGACTTACAGATGAGTTGGTAGACAGTTCACTCTAACGGGTTCGACTGTATTTCTTTTTACAATTTTTATATCATATTTTATATTCGTTGCTGCACAGCCGACCCAATTTTTTGGGATTCACGACTACTAATGTTCAACTCCTTATATATTCAACTGCCTGTTATTTTGAACTCAATCCAGAAGACAAGGGTACTCCTGGATCAAGTATTGGAAGAAATTTACCTTCGGGGAGGACTTTTTGATAGAACTAACCAGCATTTGCGTTAGGTGGAGAGGAAAAGCATGAAGACCTCCCACGGTTAGTCTGACGACAAAGGGACTCTAACCCGTGATCCGTCTGCCACTGAGGATATTTTACGTCAGCACTGTGGTCGGTGCAAGCCGGATGCGGAATTCGTATCGATCAGCCATCGATGGGATTCGAACCAGGTTATAAATACCATAATAGCTCGAGTCTCCGAAGTCATTGGGAGTGGACCTATTGGAAATAATAGCAGTCTTCAGATTATAAAAGTTATATAGTTTCTTGATATATTTTTATCAATATATTTTGAAAATGAAGTTTTTTTTAATGATATTGTCATATAGTTTTTAAATTTAATTTAACCTTTTCATGAATATCAAATATTGCATAATAAATATAATGATTATTTATTTTAAAATTCACTTTTGTTATTACCAAAGATTGCTGCTCTCCTTCGCTTCCTTTGCAGCCAATTTTGGCATACCATCCATGGCATAGTCCATGAGACATAATTTTGGATCCAAAATTTTGGCATAGTCCATGAGGAATCGGGGGCCAAACCTAAACTTGATAGTAAATATATCTGCCCCTTTTTATTCAATATTTTAGGAGATATTATAATAAAGCAATATTTTTTTTACATTTATCATTAATGCAATATTTAGGACATATTATATTTTGATTTTATAACTCTTTTTCTTTCTAATACCATAAATAAAAGATAACAAATAGAGAAAAATACAGTAAAATGAATCTAATGCGATCCTAATAGTCTACCCAGCAACCGTTGGCCAAACCTGACATTGTTTATCTGAAACACTGCCATTTCGAAGAAAATCGGGGATGTTACCAATTGTTATTAAAAAAAAAATAATAACAAACAAAAATAAAGGAAATCAATGGAAAAATTCCTATTAGGCGTCACGTTATACGCAAAAATTTGATTTGCACACCCTTCTCTCCCAAGACATTAGACTCAAGTGCCAAGTTTACCCGTAACCTAATTTTAACTCTTATTTAACACTTTAGACTAACACTATCCTTTTAGAATCAAGATTTTCGAATATATACTTCTTATAAATATTTCTGCATCTCAATTTAATCAATTTTTAATGAATAAATTTCATAAATGAGAAACAAAATTGAAAAAAAAATTGCATTTTAAATCAGTGCAACAACAAAAACTTAACTTGGAATAAAATAGGAAAAAGGCGCTTCAATCTCATCACCTCATTTCAAACATTTTTTCCTACACAAGTACCTTTCTACCGGAACCTCTTCTTCCGGGGTCCTATTTTTCCTAGATTCAAAGAATAGGGGGCTGTGGCAATCCAGTGGTTAGAGAATCGAACTCCGGTCCGAAGGGGTCGGGGTTCGATGATCGAGTACATACGATACACGCGCTCGTAAAATCAGTAATATTGAAAGTCTTGTGGTGGGTCACTAAGCAGTACCACGGGTGCTGGAGAAAATTTCCTTCAGATCTATGTCTAAATTGAGGAAGTGACCTCACAAATTGTGATGAGATATTTCCCTCAACGTCCTCATAGTGCTATGTAAATAAAGTACCTATCTATAGAATAGGATAGTCTGCCATCACATGCTCAAGCGTCCCTTTGAAGAGAGGAAAGAAAATTGAGAAACTTCAAATCGAGGAAACTGATGGCTTTAAATAAAATGAAAGGAGAATATTTGATTTTGTTTTCGTCCAAAAAACAGGAAAGAATCGGTATATTTCCTTCAACTTCAAAAAGTGGCGAAAACAGGGGGAAAAAATTACAGAATAAGGAAAAAAAAGAAAATTATTTTTAAAAAAATTTTAAAAAAATTTTAAAAAATTTTTTAAAAGAAATTTAATAAAAATCCGAAGAAAAAAAAAGATATAATCTCTTCATCAGCTCACACGATTATATCCGCAAAAAGGGGAGCTTTTTAATATTGTATCAATCTAGTCAAACAAAATATATCAAAGCAATAACAACACAATATATCAATACTGTTTTCATATTTTGCAATCTGGCAATCTTATTACGAAAATATTTTAAATCATTCTTGAACATTTTCATTGAAAAGTTCATTTGAATTCGCCAATCGCTTTATAGATTTCATTTTATGTTTTGTTCTGATTTTCATTTACATTTTTTTTCCTGCTTTTTTACGTGATTTTATTACTTAGTGTGTTCTATTCTATTTTGTTTTAAAAAAAGTGCTCCTCTCATTATTCTTTTTCACTATTTTTTACTCCTCTCACTATTTTTTTTTTCTGAGTGCTCCTCTCACTATTGTATCATTCGATGGATCTTGTTAAAAATTAGAATTGAATTTCAACAAACCACCCTTTACCTGATTAAAAATGAGCTCGTCAATAAAAAAGAAAAAAGTATACAAAAAGCTGGAGACGTTATAAGGAGAGAAATAACCGCTTTCTTGAACGAACCATAAGATAATAAGTTCCGATTGAAATCTATTTTTGAATGCGGTCTTACAAAAAGGTGAGATGAAGCTCACCAAAGATAATTTAACTGACATTTCTGTTGATATTGGCAAAAAGCTTTCTTATCAGGATATTATTCTTTATATTTGCTGAACTTCTTCAACTGACTGAGATTTGCCGCTTAGTCGGTTCACTTTGAAAACGTTGAAACAACACTTGACCTTTTATCAGAATTATTCCTCCTTTTCAATGATTGTTTCGTAGAAACTTGTGGAGAGAATTAAATCTCCCCCGATTTTGTAATAATAGTATGTCAGTAAAAAAATTAATTATGGGGCTTTTAGAAAAAACTGATCTTCTCCCGACATTGTAAATGGAATTCAATTTGAGAAAAAACATCATTTTAATGAATTTAGCAACCAATCGGCCGTTATTCGACTGTAATTTTTTTAAAATTAATTAATAAACAATAATTGATTTTAAGTTGTAGGACAGGAGTTTCTCATAGTTCATACTTTTTAACTAAATCATTAAAACTCTTTATACATATCCATGACAACAATCCGACATTTGTGCATTAGAGTAAATAATTATCATAAATTACTAGCATTTGATCAATGGAGAGCCAAATAATGCCTTTTGTAAAAGCTGTATAAATTTTCTAAATTCCATTAATTTCACTTATTGCACTAAATCGTACGAAAATAATGCTTTTTTAACTGGTGGTTTCGTGTTCAAATGAGAAACATTATTATTTTCGTTAATAAAAATAGCTAATGACAAAAATGGAGGTTATTTTTAATTAGTACAATGCATGCAATCATATTATTAATTTTTAATTATATTGCGCATAATACATAATTGAATCATGTAATACAATTATATTATTGTAATAATATACAATTACAATTAAAAAAATTTAAAATGTGAAAATTCGGAAAATTTCAAATTCATCCGGGCATATTAATCAATATTTTTAAAAAAAATCTAATTACATTTGACAAATATTTAATTACATTAAAATCAGACTGGAATCGAAGCGATATTCCAAAATGATATATTTTTTGAAGGGTTTTCCATAATTCAAATTTGATATTTTTACATCAGCAATTTATCAAGAAAATTCATGCAAGAATTGTTATTCGGGACACAAAAATATTTTTTTAAGCCTGTTTTGGGAACACTGTAAAAAATTTTAATGTATTTTAAGATTTGAAATGGTTTCACAGCCATTTTCGGTGCTGAGATCAATTTTTTACAGAGCATGAGTTACTTTTTCACCTTTTTTTTTAATTTAAATTTTTTTGTGTGTTTGTTTATAGGCTACACATATTTTCCTGCGCATTAGAAGCAATTTAATATTAAAACAGTTTGTTTAAAAAACATATTTAATATATACGTACAATTTCTTTACAATAATCATTATTTTGTAAATTTTTTGTAATTTTTACGTAATAATTCGGTACTTAAAAATTTATTTGCAACAGTTTTATATTTGAGCATGTATTCGAAACACTTTCATATTGACTGTAATCAAAGTAGCATTAAAGGAGAAATCCTGGGTGGCCTGAGAAGATGTTTAGTGCCAGGTTAATTATTACTCAACAAAAAAAAACAGCGTATTTTAACATCAAAGCCTTGGTTGCTCAGGGGATATAGAGCTCGCCTCTCAATAAGGTGACGCAAATTCGAATCCCAGTGTTGGCTGGTCGATACGAATTCTACATATCACTCGCGCCATCCACAGGTTGACGTAAAATAGTGGACTATGGGTTAGAATCCCCTGGTCGTCAAACTATTCGAGAGATTTCGTGGTTTCCCTCTCCAAGTAAAGCAATTATGGGTTAGTTCCATCAAAAAGTCCTACACGAATACCAGTTTGTCCCAATTCTTGATCTAGGAGTTCTCTTGTCTTCTGTGTTTAAAATTACAAGGCTACGGAATTGAGCAATGATATTCTCAGAATTGAGTCAATTGTTCTGCGCCGGTCATGAGATAAAATAAAATATTTTAACGCAAAAATGTATCGTAGCGGGTAAGTAAACTATAACTTCACTCTAACTCGTTCTCGAATTGTAAACAATTTACAGAAGAAATTCAAGGTGCACCAACATGAAGTGAAAATAATTCTGGTAAGGTGTGAATGCGCGTAA
Organism: Parasteatoda tepidariorum; assembly: GCF_043381705.1. Classification (NCBI taxonomy): domain Eukaryota; kingdom Metazoa; phylum Arthropoda; class Arachnida; order Araneae; family Theridiidae; genus Parasteatoda; species Parasteatoda tepidariorum. The sequence continues at coordinate 55,098,572 of NC_092215.1, read as the reverse complement.
GTTTGGGGTTTTACCATGATAAGATTTATTTACACCCTTTAAATTGAAAAATCAATTTGTTAAAATAAAGCTTTCCTTCACTTAATTGTCGGAACTGTTCAACATAAAATTTCGAGAGATATTACACCATGTTTGAGTATTAAATTCTAAATTTGCACCAATTTCTTAAGTGGAAGATTTTTGGGGTGCTGCCAATGATATATTTGTGAAATAAAATTAACTAGAAAATAAGGAAAAAAGGTGTTTAAACTTTTATTTTATTATTATTCAGTAATTGCCACTTTTATACCTTTTTCCTATTAGAGTGACGTTGTATATTTTAGTAAATAAACCAGCAAGAACACAATTGTAGAATTTCTACGTTTTGTGAGGAATAAATGCAGCTATAGAATTTATTCAATGGTTTTCATAGCAACTCTTAGCTATCTTTCCGAAGAAGTTCTGACACATTCGATTAAGTGATCAACAATTGGCAAAGCTCCATTTTTTTAAATGCTGAATCAAATGAGACATTGTCAATAGAACGTTTAAATGGACCTCAGACCAAGCACCAATTCCTTTACAAATTCTTCCAAGCTGCAAACTGTTTCTGACTCTTCACTGCAACTTTCTGTTTTTTATCTAGCCTTAACCATAAGCTTCATTATTGAAAATACAGAACTATAAGCTAACGCAAAGAACTCGTAACACTTTTCTAGAATCTACAATCATACACCCTTATAGCATCAGTATGTGGCTCTTAAAAAAAAAGGAAACTATCAACCACCATCTTATTTAATATCTTAGGTACAGTTATCCCGGAGAAAATCCTTCTTTGGTATCAATACTACGAAACAAAAAATTTTCAAGACAGTGTAATTTTATGTAAGAACTGTTGAGGTTTTGGAAAACGTGACAAATACTGTAAATTTCCATCCAGATGTCACAACTGCGGAGACCTTTTCTCCGAACATCAGGACCCACACAATAGGGACCCGTGTTGCAGGAATTGTAACGGAAGTCATAATCTAAATCAGCGGGATTGTCCTGCATATTTAAATCTTCAAAAACTAATTAGAATTAAGTCTACTCATCATGTTCCGATGTGCGAAGCTAGAAGAATAGCCTTTAAAAAATAAAAAATAAACTCCTACGCAGAAATAGCTCTGTCGCAGGAGAATATATTACTCGTGTTGAGTTAAAATCGGAACTTAACAAGTTCGCGGGATCCATGCAACAACTAGTTGAGAGTATCTGAGCAAAACAAGTTTCTATACTGGCGGCTCAAATTTAGAGTTTGACAGCCTCTATAAACCATCCTTATTCCAGAGATAACAAACATCCAACGTAGCACCATTTCCCAGGGTCCGTCAACAGGAACCAAATTTTAACCTACTTGCCCCACTTCTCTTCAGAGCGGGCAAAAACAAGCAGAAAACAAACAATTCCTCCTCCTATATGGAATTTATTACAAAACCTCTCCCACCAACAGGCCAACCTGTAGTCCAAGATCTGCCTTTGCCTATGGACAACACATTATCAATGCCTCTCATACCGTTGAATGACGGTGTGGACCAAATATCTCTTGACACTTTAGAAAATTACTTTTAATCTATATACATGAATATATAAAGAATATATAACAAAATCTTCTACTCTATACTCTGTCCCAGTCGCTTAGGGAAATTTTTCACAAAAAAAAATATTTCTTACCTTTTCTATAAACTTCCTCATATATAGAAATAAAGGCCACTGGCTGATTCAAAACATTTTCGCAGAGGCCGATATCATCGCTATTCAAGAATCTTTCCTTCAAACCGATGATCAGCTAAATTTTAGAAATAAACTTACTCTCCGACAGGATCTTGACCCCCAACCATAGAGGTGATACCCTCTTAGCTATTTCAAAACCTATCCCGTTTCAGACTTCCATTATCTCACTCTTCCCGATTGTGATACTCGGTGTCAAAACCCATGTTAATAAGAAGCAAATTACGGTCAAAAATATCTCTTCATCAGAAGGAATTTGTTCCCCATAATGGATGGAAATTTTTTATTCTACCATCCAAAAACCTTTCATCATCGTCAGAGATTTTATGTGCGACACCGTACCTTCGGCTCAGTCTCGTCCTTCCAAACAGCTGACATTTTACTTGACTGGATCTTGTCAAATAATATCACAATCCTGAACACAGAAACTCCTACCCATTGAAGGGGCCTACATCACTTACCATCATTACTCAATCTTACTCTAGTTTACCCCGAACTTTTCCAGAAATCTTCTTTCTCAGTCTTCCCAGACCCCTTTGATAGTGATCATTTACCCGTATTAACTGAGGTAAATTTTTCATTAAGCAATCCTTGCTCACCCCATCCGTATTTTCATATACAAAATGCACAAAACGCAATAGCTCAAGTTCTGTCTGATGATAATTTTATTGCAAAAGACATAGAAAAATATGCAATCTTATAGTCAAAGCTAATACCAGCATCAAAAATACCTCACCTCATCCCACGACTCCGTGGGAGGATCAAAAATGCGCGTATCTGTTTGGTCAAAAGCGTAAATATTTGCGGAAGGCTAAAAAACAAGTCTCATCAGCATTTTGGCTCAAATATAAACAATGCTCCGAACAATTCCGCAAGTACATTAATTGATACCATATACATTTGCAGGCTTGTGTGCTCAATTAAGGTTTATAAATCTTTGTCAAGTAGAAGGACAGATAGCACAATACAGAGAAGGACATCACAAAGAATACATCCAGAATTACGGCGGGATTCGAACCCGCCACCTCAACGCTTAACAGAGCGTTTTGCGGGCGATACCGCTTGGCCAGGGAGGCCCCAAGTACATTAAAAGCAGAAAAAGTTATTGGGACTACATTTGTCCCAATTTAGGGACCTCAAAGAACAGATTTGAAATCCTAAAAAACATCTCGACGAGAAACTCCTGATATCCCTTCAGAAATCTGATTCTAACCCACCAAGTGACAGCAATTAAAAACCCATTAGACCAAGCCAATCTTTTCGGTGAAGATCTTTTTCGTGTCCAATCCCTTTCTCGCTTTGGGGCACCTGTAACAAAGATTTGGATATCCCTTTCTCGCAATCCGAACTGGGAGCAGCTTTACATCGAACAAAGAATACGGTTCCCGGACCAGACCGCATTTCGGCTAATCTCATTATATTCATTCACTCTCGCTACCCAAAACAGCTCCTTAACTTCTTTAATGATATTCAAGATGCAGCTCGCCCCCCTAGTTTATGGACTCAAGTAAAAATAGTTCCCATCCTAAAACTAGGAAAGAAAAACCTCAGAAATTCGCAGTTATCGACCGATTGCTCTCACTTCTACTTTCACGAAAGTCTACGAACGTATGCTGCTGCAAAGGCTCCTCAATTTTAGTCTCCAACAAAATTGCTTCCGTCCCTCCCACAATGGCTTCCTCCCTTTTCGAGACTGCAAGATAACTCACCCAATACTTTACCATGAGATACTGCAAGCAAGCGAACGAAGGAAATACATTGTCTGCATAGCACTCGATCTCGTTTTTCTGCATGCGATAACGTATGGATTGATGGTCTTCTTATACCAAACTGCTTTCGAACGGCATCTCTGGAAAAACTGCCCTCTTCTTACTCAACTTTCTCTCTAATAGAACCTTCTACATCTCTTAGCTCCACACCCGGTCTAAAGATTTCCAGCAACCCCAGGGCCACCCGCAAGGCAGTGTCCTCTCCCCCTTCTTTTTATGTTTTATCTTAAAGACATTCACAAAAACCTTTCTACTGGAGTTCAAATTCTTGTGTTCACCGATGAAATCTACAGTTATTGCGCTGTAAAATCTCTTGACAGGGTCATTGCTAAACTCCTAGATGCTCTCACCACTATCCGCACTTGGTGCACAAACTGGGAAATGGCTATTTCATCCTCAAAAAGTGCAGCTATTAACTTCTCCAACAAACATCTATCACCTCCAATTCAATTAACAATCTTTAATGAACAAATTCCCCAAGTAAATTCCCTCAAAATTCTCGGTCTCTATTATACTGTAGTATCTATTATATGATAAGACATTTTAATCTCGCGTCTCTGAAGTAACACAAGTCCCACAGTGGATTGATCGCTATGAAACGGTTCCCAGAACATCACTGAAGTCAAGCATCACTAGCTGCGGTCAGTGTGTGGGTGCTGACCACTTCGATAAGTCTGCGTAGGAACCGAGGGAGTGCGGTATTGATCCTCGTTAAATTGCTCTACAATAAAGAGCTCGACTTCGCGTGCAGGTCGTTGGGCTACCAAAGCGGGGGTGCCATACCCTCTGCAGAGGATCAAAATTGTGATGCCATGTCTTCGGGTCATCCTCAGGGATGTTCTCAGACAGTCCCAAATAGCCCATTGTGCAGCTCTAGTGCGACATAAATGAATTGCAACAACAACAACTATAACAGCAACTACCGAAGTAACACAATTCAATTATATTATATTTGGAACAAGACTCAGAATTTGGACTCGTGAACTCCCCTTTGTGTGATCATTGTCAGTCCCCAGAATCTGTAAATCATCGCCTCCTGAAGTGCAGAAGGTTCGATCTTCATTAACAAGCGCCGCGTGCCTCAATCGGCATTCGGTGCTCAAGCGAAGATCGTCATTCAACCCAACCCAACTCTTCTTCATCCAACTCAACAGCCATCAGAATGTGTCTGTTTTCTGTATGAGTATTTTAGTTGAACGGTTTCAGCTATTTGAAAGAAAAATGCCGACTTCAACATTGGATGCTAGAACAAGAGTATTTTCTTTTGCAAAGGCAAAGAATACTACAGTTGCTCAAAAGATTAAAGAGGCAATTTCAGCTGTTGGTGATGGTAATTCTTGTTTTTTCATTAAAGAGGGTTTCAAGTCATCCCTTTCAACTCTGAATTGAACGTATAAAAGTTTTATGTTTTTGCATATTATTAACATATAAATGCTTCACATTTCTGTATAATAACTTAATGACTCTTGAAATTTTTCTACATTAACCTAGTGAAGCTTGATATTTCTGTATTTATAAAAGCATGATATTTCTGTATATTAATTCATCAAAGCTTGATATTTCTGTTTATTGCTTTATCAAAGCTGGATAGTTCTTCATATTTTATCAAAGCTGGATAGTTCTTCATATTTTATCAAAGCTGGATAGTTCTTCATATTTTATCAAAGCTGGATAGTTCTTCATATTTTATCAAAGCTGGATAGTTCTTCATATTTTATCAAAGCTGGATAGTTCTTCATATTTTATCAAAGCTGGATAGTTCTTCATATTNTTTACTAAAGCTTGATATTTCTGCACATTAATTTACTAAAGCTTGATATTTCTGCACATAAACTTAATAGAACTCTGTTTCTTAGTTTAATAATTATAATATAATTATTAAACTAAGAAACAGAGTTATATATTATAATGAAACATTTTTCGAACAAAGAATTAATGTTCTTTTTTAGATTACGTTCCAAAGTAAAATGTGCGGTAAGACAAAAAAAATTTCCCTTGAATAACTTTATTTGAATTTTTCTTTTTAGATCAGATTAAAAGAGAATCTTAAAAATACCGCGAACTTTATATCTCAAATTCTGTTTGCGTTATTGCCCTTTATTTTGCATATATCGAAAGATACTGTTGAACAGAGTAAATGTCCACCATCAATTCATTTGCAAAAATTAAAGATATTTCAAAGAATGTTTCGAATTTTTCTTCTTGGTCTCCACCCTATCGACAGTTGAGTTTGGTCGAGAGAGTTCTTAAGCGAATCGAAAATTTTTTGTCACACAAATCTAAAAATAATTTATCCAATGACAATTTTTAAAAAAAAAGTATTTAAAATTTTTTTTCTTTTGATAATTAAATGGTGCAAAAATTAGAGATACAAAATACAACTTGATTGAAAGGTATACAAATTAATGTTTAAATCTTACAAATTTTAAATTACATAATTTTAAATGGCAAAATATTGATTAAACGAAAACTGTCACAGCTTTTGAAAAATCAAAATTTGAAAGTAAATTTGCTTTAACTCACACTGGTTTAGTGAGATGTCACAGAAATTTCATATTGGAAAATTTTTACATTTTAAACTACCTTATTCTGTTTTTCGATCTTTTTATTTAAAAATATTATTTAAAATAATTAGTATAAAAATTTTTGCGTATGGGAGATTTATAATTTGTTACTGATATGTCGATTGATACGCGCTCTGCTCTTATGTTTCCGAATAGATTTTGAGTCTAAAATTGAGTTTATCTATTTAGAAGTTGTGTTTATTACTTATTTTGCTACTGTTTTGAAAATACCATATTCAACCTTATTTATTGATAGAAATTAATACTTCTAATTAGTATTTGAGAGTACATGAAAAATTGCGTTAAACTAGTTTCTTAGCGTAATTAATGCGTCATGAAACAGTATGGATCCTCGTAAAATAAAGTTCTATCCCGAATGTTGAATTATTCAATGGTAATAAAAATAAAATAAACTTTTAAATTATTCTAGGGCCTATCTAAGTGGCACTGCCTTTATCTAACTATACAGTCTAATCCCACTTTGAAACTCGGATATAATGAACACTCGGCTGTAATGAACTTTTTAGTGGTTAATTTTTGCATTCTATTATCAACGCTTATAGTGGGACAAATGGGTAATTCGTTTATAGTGGACTCGAATTTCATTTCCTAAAGTTTTTTTTTTTTTTTCTAATTTTGAATTTGGTGGAGTTGATTGCAAATTCTTTATATTGTGTTAAATTTTAATCTCCCATGTTGTCGTAAGCCATTAAGGCAATTGGTGCGATTACTCTTGTTTTCCAGTGGCGCCATCTATGACCAAGAATTCGACTTCTGCCTCACTCATACATCACATCCGTTTATATCGCGGACCCAGTCATACAGCCATTCATTCATCTACAGATCGTAATTTTGACCAGAACCAGAGAACTAAACATCTCCAATTCAGTACCTCCAGAGGTATTGATTTGTTATAGGAACATGGAGGACTTCATGACACGACAAATTCAATGTGCACCAGTGACCATTTACTACGCGGGAGGAGTCGGTCGGCTGGATTTAGAACACCCATTCTCACGAACGTAAATCCAGGACCCAGTCAACAAGGCTATCCCGGCCCCATGCTTAACGCTTTTAAACTAGGGTGAAAATGTTAAGCAGCATTTCCTCTCCTGCCCACCCCTCTATGTTGAAGATGAACCCCTATGGCGAACAAAAAATTTTATCTTTAGAGTGAAATCTGCATTAAATATTTTGAATACTTTGTACGGCAAGAAATGAGAAAATACATCATTCTTTACTAGTTGTTAATACTAAAATTGCTGAACTCTACTTCATCGAATTGTAGTCAGTCTGAAATCATTATCTTCTATAGAATTTAAAAATTAACTAATCATTTTCCTTTCAAATACTTCATTTAATTTATATATAATTTATGTTCCATATGGTAATCATTATTTCCAACAATGCCATTATCAATGTCAGAAAAATTTTCTAAGAATTTGGATATAGTGAGCCACCGTTTATACTGATTATTATTGCTGGATCTGCAGACAGTTCATTAAAACGAGGCTCTGCACTTTTGAAATAGCATTTGGATTTGGCAATAGCTCTGGTGCTATAAATGTTGAGAATCAATTTTGTTTATTTTGCATTTAGCATAATTTTTGCATTTGCGCAGATATGACGATAAACTCAAAACCAATTGAAATAAAATAACTGTTTATATATTTAAGATATTACGCTAAAATGATTACAAAACAATGAGAATGAATTGAAAAATGAGTATGAAAGCAGCATTGAAAGTTTTGGTATGAATTTGTATAATTATCGCGCAATATCACCCGTCTTGGCTAATAATAAAATTTCCTTTAGCCCCTACATTAATCTAATAAAATTTTAGAGCTTCATCTCCCAGTAGAGCTACCCTTGTTCGAATACAGGCCATGGCTGATCTCTTAAAATGCTGCTCTCTACTACAACAGGCTTAAAATATGTCCAAGTGATAGATGAATAATCAGTTCGTTGAATCGTGGAAGTGTTTTCTTTCCACGCATATTAGTATTACATCGCTTGATTCAGAAGTTCCCTTGTCTTCTAGGTTGGATTCAAAATTGCAGGCTACAGAGTTGAGTTACAAGAATCAGCCCTTTTCAACGCTGGTAATAAAAAGCAATGGCTACACTTAGATGTTTTAATTGTACAACTTAGACATTTTAAAATAATACAATATGTACTTTCCTTTTATATGAAAAATTGAAATTTTACTGAAAAAGCATAATTTTGATAATACATTTTCCATGTGTAAGAACGTGTCATGGTCTAAAAGTATTGAATATCAAATTTGTTCTAACAAATCCATCAATACAGTGATATTCATTAAAATAAAATGTGTTAGATGTAGCTGCATATTCTTATATGAAATTAATCTAATAGTTATTCATAAATATTAGAAATTTTCAGTCCTAGTTAATATGATCATTAACATAAGCACGTTTCATTCGTTTTTTCTTTACACGAGTTATTTAAATCTTAGTGAAAAACATGTTAAGCAAAATTTTGAATTGACTGAATTTCTCATGTTTAAAAGCGTGTGATTTGTTTTAAATAGGTAACTACCCTATTTTTGTTTCAACCGAATTCATTAAACAACAGTCAATAGAGTAAGATAAACAGCCACCTATTTTGTGTTAAGTTATTCTAATTAATAACAATATCGTTTGTTATTAAAAATTGATTATTATGTTATAATAATCAATATTTAAGTATAATGGTTTGAAATCTGCAGCGTAATTACGAAAAATGTAAATTGTTCAAGTGCCCCTTACGGATATCTAAAGGATTCTCCTGAAGTGATTGTCATTTTAAATTTTACAAAATGCTTACATTAAATGTTAAATATAAGTATTTACCTAAATTTTAGAAATGACAATTTTTAAATAAAATACAAAGCTGGGATATGCCAGCATTATTAAAAAATTGTATGCCAAAAAGAATTTATTCTTCTGGGTATACCTCTTTTTACGAACAGTTAAAAGGCAAGCATTCTTATTACACAGGGTAATATAGTGATAAGCCACATTTTTTAATTAGGAAATATTTTTACATGAATTTTAGTATTATTCCTAGATGCGCGCAGATACATAAAATCACCCCGAATAACTTTTTGATGTATAATATTTTCAAAACTACGAATTTTTTTAATTCTACCAACAAAACAAAAAAACTGCCCCACAAATTTTTTACATTGTATTATATTTCCATGCAATATTTTCACGTTTTAAAAAACAAATCTTCACTCAAACTTCATAGTTTAAAAAGATATACAGAGAACTCAAATTATCCCCACTTCAGATTATATCAGATTACTTTGAAGATTTCAAAAATTATATACCTCCTGATCATTCTGTGTTTTTTTTTTTTTTTTTCCTTCGTTGTTTCAGTGATTTATACTTTGAACAAAGACTTCTGTTGCATATTTGAAATATGTACAAATATGTGAATAACTTTTTTGTTTGAACCTTTCATTTAGCTTTTTGATATCCGCGGTTATCCGTAGTGCCCATTTCCCCTCCATTCTGCGGGTAATCTGGGCTCTTGTAATTTAACCCTTAACGGTCAGGAATTATCTTCAGTTAACTTCTCACTTGATATAATTATAATTATGATTAATTACAATTGTAAATATAACAGCAGATGTGATTAAAATAATTTCATTGTTTTAGCCATCATATGTGTGGTATTTGACCCAGTAAAAGTGCTATGCCACTTATTGGTTCTTTGAGGGTTAAAATANTTAATAAGAAAATTTATAGGTATCTAATAATAACAATAGAAAGTAGGCAAAATAACTGGTTATGTGAAAATACTAAGTGCAGACAGTGCGATTTTGTAGGAAAGTGAGAAACTAAGTAGACTATTGTTTTATTGATCCGATTTTTTCTCCCACAATTTAATTATTAGTTTCTAATTGCTATATATATATTTTTTCTAATTGCTATATATATATTTTTTCTAATTGCTATATATTTCTAATTCTATATTTGTAATTACTATATATTTTTTTAAAATATTTATTTTCCGGTTAATTCCTCTGATGAAGTAGAATGGCCAAAAAACTGATATTTCAATTATTTTCCAGAAATGGTCAATGCATGAGTTTCCGAGGTCACTGATTGAGATTTTCTTCTTTCAATATCCACAGATGCTGAAAATTGAATAAGTCTATATTAAGTTATATTTTATTGTTATTCAGGACTATTATACATACATCATTCTAAATGTATAGCATGGCGATAGTAACAAGAAAATCTGCTTTTTCAAGGACTAATTATAAATAAATAATTCTATTTTTCAGAATTTATTAAATTATTATTAGAATTTATGGGATGGGTTCTTTTTCCTAAGTATTACGCTGTTGAACGGATAACGAGTCTCTTCAAAAAACCCTATGTTGCATAATAATTTCTTAAGCAATTTCAAATACCGAAACTGATTTTCTCTTAGAAAATTATTTAAATAAATATGTTTTATAATTTCATTCGTAATTGGTTGTTAAAGCAAGGAAAATTGTTTCGAGTGTTTTTATTAGTATTCAAAAATTCTAAAGAAAGGTAGAAATTCTATTTACCAAATATCTTTATTTTTAATGAAAATAGTCAAAAATCATGTTTAGTTTTATTAAAAAGTAGAAGAAAAAATTAAATTTTCTTCAATAAGACCCTTATTTCGGAGAGACCTTGGTTCTGCATAGATCCTTAGAATGAAGGAGGGGATCACCATTTCATAAATCGCAATGAAGATTCTATTCAATTTAGCCAATCACTGATCTAGCAGTTACTCTACCGGACTATGGTTGTGGGTTCGAATCCCACAGTAAGCATAGATGTCTGTGTGTTCTGTGTCCTTTCTTTTGTGTGAATGTAACCAATCCTATAAAGAGATTTGTGGTTGCATGACGTTGGCGACGCTAATCCATCGCCGTGTCTTAGCCACAGGTGCCCACTGGGCAATTCTAGCATTTCTGAGGTCAATGGGAAATAGACCCAAGAGCAAGCCATTAAAATACTCTATTCAATTTTACATAGAGTTTTTAAACTACTGTATTTTACTAATTGTAAAGGTAGTTTTTAAAAACAATAATGAAAGCACAATTATTTCTGAGTATCAAAATTCACATGCAGAAAACCACTTTGTATCGATAATAATTGGAATATATTGATAATTAGTTTTAATTTTCTTACTTTTCTTTCTACTGAAAAACAGTATTGATTAGTACATAAATGTTTTGGGTCTTGACCTCTAGAATTCTGTGGGACGCTTCTTTTTAACTATTGTTTTCAATTATTAAGCGTTTAATATGCTAAGACTTTCTGTTAAATGTCTCGTAAAACTGGAAATTCTTCACTGTGATCTTACAAGATAGCAATATTTTACAATTGTCAACATTCTTGGAAGGAGCACATGTAGCATTGTAAACGAACACAAGTCTTATTTGTGAAGTGATTACTTAATTTACTATAAATTCTAATTTTAGTCCGTATTGACTTTTAACCCTCTGTATTCTCAATGTAGATGGATCTTAATATTAATTTGTGGGTATAAATCTGAATTTCAGTAGGAATAGTACTTTTTCATTTTACGTGAAATTTTACCAAAAATATTAGTTTTCCTTAAAATAATAGTATTTTTTCCATTAGAATTATTTATTGTTAGAATTTTATCATTCCAATGAAAATTTAAGCAGAAACCGTCCTGATTTTTCCCCAACATGTGTAAATCATAAGGAATCTGCAAAATTCAAAAGCATAGCAGTGTTATCGCAAAAAGAAAAACAAAAAAAATGAAAATACTAATAAAAAAAACTAATTTAGAAAAGGTGTCCTGTTGTTGTCGTCAGCCATTAAGGCATTGGGGGTGCGATTGTTCTTGTTTTCCAGTGACGTCATCTTTGGCCAAGAATTGGACTTCTGAAAAGCCCATACGTCACACCTGTTTAAAAGTGAACCCATTCCTTCGTCCCCAGACAGTAATTTTGACCTGAACCAGAGAACGATCAATTTCCAATTCTGTACCCACTGAGGTACTGATTTGTTATGGGATCATGGAGGACTTTTTGACCTGATATGTATAGCGTGCACCAGTCACCGTTTACTAGAAAGGTGTCCTACTGTAGGATAATAGAAGGATAGTACCAAAATACATTAAATATCATATATATATATATATATAAGCTTCGGCTATGGTTATTTCTGGGCAATTTTATGACAAAAAGAAAACTCTATAAAACTTAACAAAATATTTTCTAACATTTGACTTAAAATGCCCTTAAATGACTTACTTAAAATTTAATTTTTTTTCTTTTCAAAAACCATTCATACTCTCACTACAGCCAATAGAAGGCTTCTCACTTTACCTGTTTTGATTGTTCTTGGTTGAGTCTCCTTCTACTAAGTTTTTCCTATTCCTTTTAATCATCTATCAATAAAAAATCAATTAAAATTATCGTTTTAAATGAAATTATCTTTGGATGATAGTTTTTAAAAAGTGCAAATTTTAATTACCATTCTAAATTCCAGAGATATGGCAGGATTAGTGAAATGGGGATTAAGTCTATACCAGAGGTGGGTAAACTATGAGAGGCTACATTTAAATAAAGGAGGCCGCATGATACCTATAAATGTGACTTTTGTGTAATTATAATTTTTGCTTAGTTTTATCACTTTTTGTGTTATATAGAAATAATGCATTAAGTCATTTATTAAAAATAAAGTTTGCAATATAAAATTTCATATTTACATAAGACTAATGACATATTTTAATATTTAATAATTTTTTAATAAACAAAATGTGCTTAAATACTATTTCAAATAAAAATAAAGTAGAAGCATTTTTAAAAAAAACTTCAATCTTTTAAATATTTATATTCTTTGAGTCAAATAGTGTTTCTTTGCAACATTCACTTTTCTCAAATTAAAACTGTATAGCACGATAAACACACCATTTTACTTTTCACAGAATTAAAAAAAAAATCACCACTTTACATTAAATGTTCCGTTTTCTTCATATAACTTTCTTCTGTTACTATTTGACACGGAGATAAAACGAATATCAAATAGTATCTTTAAGTAACCGTGCTCTTACTAAAAGTAATAAAACCGTGTATTAAAAAAATATCAGAATTAGTAAAACAATAACTAAATTTTCACAATGACCGATAGCAATACAAAAGAGACTCTCAGGTAAGTTACAAGTGAGCAACTTACAAGGGAATGATGAGAGATGATGGGCAAAAGGAGAAAAGTAGGTACTGTCAGTCTCTCAGAACAGCCACCGTCACGGTGTCTGGGGATGGCAATGCTCGATGGATGGCAGTGCGTTATTTAATTATATTAAATTTCTAATTGTCGTAATATATGTAATTAAATATTAATACAACAGCAAGAGACCACTTAAGAAATTCATGGAGGCCTCGGATTTACCTCCTCTGGTCTCTACCCTTATATTATAATGATCAAAAATCCAAATCTATGAGATAGTTTTATTCAAATATGTGAAACTTCCTAATTTAATACATAGTTAGCACTAATTAGCGTATTTGTATTGAACCCTTCCAACCAATATCATTGGCACTCATGACGTAAAACTCCATTTATTTGAACCAAGTTAGTCAGGATGATTGCATTTTTCTCTTGTTTTTTAGAAGTTTCGGGAATTTTGAACAATACGATGCACAGAAACATCTCATTGCCTATATGTAAATTGTGTTCTTCATCAAAAACTATCTCATTTATAATTTGAAATATGACTTAGCATTAGTTTATCCCTTTAATTCCTCAGTTATTAAATTAAATTTAATTTCAGGTAATGAAAATAAAGGAGCATCTGTGTCTGCAATTGTAACATGGATTCTGAGTAAGTTTTTTTTTAAATGATGAACACTTCACTATCAATATTTATTATTGTAGATTTAGAACTTTGATAATTAGCAGTACTTGTGCATAATTAACGTTGCAGAAATTTTTCAGGATCACCCAAATCTGTTTTTCTCCCTTTCAATAGCTATAAAAAATTTTAAAATTTAAACACAAATTTACAATCTCAAATTAACTGTTTAAAACTTTTAACCATATTTATTGCTTAATAGAAAAATTCTATGGAATTTTTAAAAATTATCCCCATGTCTAATAAAAAGGCTCCTTTTTTCCCACTGTTTTTGAAAAGTAAATCAGCTAAATATCTTTTTTTTTACACAATAACATTTTATTATTATTAGGGTAAACCAACCAGTGATTGAACAATTAGCTTGACTTTAAACAGCTTGTCTTCAAAAATTTCATAATATTTTTAAAATCTGTAGTTTCTGGTAAATGACAGTCAACATATTTGTTGTAAAATACAAATTATTTAAAAATTGAGGGAATTTATGAAGTATTTCAAGGTTTTGGACATTTATATAATAAATAAGGTAACCAAGTGAGTGAACAGCCCCTACCAGTGAATAAACACTATTTCTGTGACTGAACACTTGGTATTCTGAGTATTTTATGTTTTCAGGCACTTGTACGACTTATATAAATCATACAAATGTCCGAAAATATAAAATACTAATTATTTTGAAAAACTTTACACTAGGTCATATAATGCATATGGGTATCGAAAAATACGTCTATTAAATAGGGAAAAAATTTAAATTTTTTGTTATTTCGGATACTATTTAAATAACAAGATAGCCTGAAAAGAAATTGAGAGGCATCAGTTCTATTTGTTTTTAAAAAAAGTCCTGAAATTACCAAATCTTGAATTTGTGTAGAATAGGTCTTATATTTCCTTAATTTCAATCTTTAACACTAAACATATCATAACCACTCAAATGACCGTTTAAGAGCATCGAAAATGCGCTATCGTTTTTGCACATTTGACTTCATGACTTTTTCTAACTAACTATTTCTCACTATTTATGACTAACTATTTCTCACTATTTCTAACAGTTAATTTCTATTAATTTTTTTTTTGTATTTTGTTTGTTTTGAATAATACTTGTCGTATACCCATTTCTACCACTTTATTGCTTTATAAGGTTATCGGATCAGAAATTACGATGTAATACGTGTTCAACGTATTGCATTCGATTGGCTGCACATTTCTGCAAAGACAGTTGCGTAGTTAGTTCAATCAGGATAACTGTAAATTCGAATTTTAAGAAAGTACCTAATATTTTAGATTGGCATTTTTGTGTAAGAAAAAGTGATAAAAACTAAATGTTTTGATAAGAAGCTTAGATTTTATTTTGATAGCTGCACTTCATTTCTAACAAATTGTTAGTTTTTACCCAGAAAAATGTCCAAACAATCAAGACAGCGCAAGTTCTTAGAAGAAATAATATTAATTATAAGAATAATTACAAGAATTTTAATTCTTATATATTCTTATAATTATAAGAATAATTATAAGGATCAGAGAAATAATAATTAGAAGAAATATGTTTGCGGAAAATGTACAATGGAAACACTCTGTATATGTAAAAAATGCGTTGAGCAATGAATTAAAAAGTCTTTGTGTTTGTAATACATAAAAATTTGCAATATACAATTTTGTTTTATAATAATTTTTTTTAGTATATTTCCTTTCTAACATCCATATTTCATACATTCAATCAAGAAACATAAATTCCGGTCCAACTATGGCAGAAATAGGTATTTAAGTGTTGGTATGTTTAGTGTTAAGATAAAGATTTTTGCCTCTGGACTATCAGCTTTTGGTAATTTAAATTTTCTCCGTGTTATGAATGGGTGTCGTCTCAAAAGGCTGAGCAATTTTCTTCCTTGTGATTTCCGTCATGACATTGCATTGTAGACAGCATTTTTCACGTTCATGTGCATCCAATTTAGAATATTTTAAAACAGAAAAATGACAGATTCATTTTGATTAGTCTTGCTTTTGGAAACTGAATAGATGCTTTGTTTAGATTTAGATGTTTTCAGCCTGCTTTTGACCTCACAGCTTCTATAAACGCTGCATGTTCTTCAATAACTCTCGTACTTCCTTTTTGCTGAACACCACTGATCATAAGTGAGATTGCTTTCGAAAGGCAATATTTCTCTTAAATTATCTTACACTTATTTTCCTCGGAAAAAAAAATAAGAAAAATATAGTTACGAATTAGTAAATGTGTGCATAATTTTGTGAATATTCCATTAATAGATTAAATATCTTAGACGGACTCTAAAGAAACAGTTCAATTTGAAACTTTTTGCAGGAAAGTCACGTAATTTGGAGAAAATAACGCCTAAGGGAGAGCGCTTATAAAATACTATATTTCTTATAAAAGATAGTTTGGTAATATTTTTGCTGATTTAGTCATAATCTTGGCGATACTTGGCTGGCATTTTGGCAACAAAATGACAGTTCTGGAAAATTAGTTTCGAAGCGATAGGACTAATATTTACGGAGTTAGAAGAGAATTGCTTAGAATCGTACCGAAAATTCCGAGGTTTCCTCACCAAGCCTAAAAAAATAGAACTGTGTTTCATCAGAGGGAATTCTGCTCCCGCATTACCTTCTGTCTAAATTTCTAAAATCAGTCTTAATGTCTAAATTTTCAACATCTAATTGAATTTAGGTTGAATACTTACACCCAATTTACAGCAGCAGTAGAAAACCATCCTTTATAATTGATAATGTGTTAGGAACATTTGACTGAATCAAAAAAAATTATGATTCTTGTATGTTTTATCCAGAGTTTGTTAGATGTTAATAATACTAAAGATAATTATGTCAATGATAATTCCAAAAATATACCGTAAATAATTTAAATATGCATCCACATTAAATACTAAATCTTCTTCCTTCCAACATTTAAAGACGAAACGTTAAACTTGCTTTAAATATATTCAATAGACAGCTATAAATTCACTCAATGAAAACTACAATATAGATTCGCATCCTGGTCTTAAAAACATCCTATCATTGAATGAATAACTGGCCCATCAACCTACTTTCAAGCCAAATTTCATTTTATTCGATAGAGGTTTTGATGAAAGCTGACTAAATCTGATCATTTTAAAACACCTCTGTATACCAACCAAATACGACCTCAACCAAACTAAAATATCGAATAGACAGAAATGGAGGGGGGGGGGGGAANGGGGGGGGAATGATGCGTTTAATCCTTTTCACAAAAAACTGCTGGATATTTACTGTACTCGACAGTATCTTTTGATACATGTAAAATACAAGGCAGCCACACAATCTCAATTTGAGATTCAAAACGGTGCGATATTTTTAATTCTCTTAATTTTTTCTGACAAAATTATACCAACAAATTCTGAAATCTGTTGTTTTTGAAAAGCAATTAATTATACAGTTGTCTACTTTTTTTTTGATAAATATGTGCAATCGGTGAAATTCTTTAGAATCTTCCAGATCTGGTTATCAATTTAAAAGGTAAAAAATAGTTAAATTTTCATAAATCTCAAAACTCAGATATTTTATTTTTAATGACTTACTCAAAACTAGATCACATAATTTTCTTGCTTTAGAGGTTTGAGAAAAATCCCTACAATTTCTAAAAATTATCTCTTCTCTTTATCTAAATAAGCGACTCTTTTGTTCTCTACGTTATTTAAAAAGGTATTTTACTGTCAAATACTAAATCATCAATATTTTGATAAATGCAACAACAAAAAACCAAGGAAATGTAAATCAAAAATTTAACCTGTACTCCAAGATGGCAAGGTTAGAACCCCTTGATATTTCTTGATATAGAAATGATCTTTGATTGCACTGTAAACAACAACTCGCAAACGAAATTTTGAC
The DNA here is from genome assembly GCF_043381705.1 of Parasteatoda tepidariorum. NCBI lineage: Eukaryota > Metazoa > Arthropoda > Arachnida > Araneae > Theridiidae > Parasteatoda > Parasteatoda tepidariorum. The sequence continues at coordinate 55,080,733 of NC_092215.1, read as the reverse complement.
AGATGCCAACTTCTCCGGACACGCCAATATAATTGAAAAAACGGTAAATAACTACAAACTAAATTTTGCAAATATTTGACTATTTTTGCTTCTATAAAGTGGTGAATTATATAGACCCACGAATTGTTTAAAAATAGTGGTGGATAAAAATCTACTAAATTGAATTTATTAAACCAAGAATCACAATTGATAAACTACCATTTTGAAATATTTATTTTTTGCCCGAAGAAAGTTGGCATCTCTGTGTTGAAGACGTGTGAGACACGTCAATTATTGTTTTGACATAAGAAACAAATGACGTCTCCCAGACGTCTTCGTATGTAAAAGGTTAAGAAATAAATTTCTATAGTTCCACATAACTATTAGAATACATGCTTTTCAGTTGAGTCCATTGAATATTTTTCAGGTAACTACTCAATTATGGATCCAAACCAACTCAAAATACAAGTGAAAAAATCAGTAATCAAGTTACTAGAAAAAGGAGATTTGCAAAGAAGTTGGACTTCTAAAGGTGCTCTTGGATCATCCGGATCCTTTGTCCTGCCAAAAGAAAGAGTTAAAAAGACAAATTACATGAATTCAAATTCCAGAGCTCAAATGAAAAAGTCTATAACATTGAAAGCAAATACAATACGAGAATCTAAAAAATTTCCAAAGATAAGAGAAAGTGGAATCAAAGCTGACAAATTTTCAGTCTCTGAGTTTCAAAAGTTGCTGGAAAAGCAGACCTAGTTTTATTCAACGTAATAAATTTTTTAAAAAAACATTTCCTTATTTAAGGATGTAATCCTGAGGATGGATTTATGTAAACTCTTATAAAGGTTTTAATAAATTTTCTTTTAAAAAATATTTTATTTTCAACATTTGTAACTGAATCCATGGCATTGAGAGGTTTGGATTACATAAAAAAATTTTGAACATCACGTAAATTAATCAGTTTAAACTATGAAATTTTGAAAAATCCAGACAAATGTGTTTTTTAGAAAAACGCCATTCTAAATCTATGGAAACACTACCTATGTATATGAAATTGAAAATATAAGAAGCTTTTTAATTGTGGATTGAAAGTCCATGATGTTCCATGAAAGTCCACAGTTTCATCTGGCAAACAATTTTATTTTGATCATCTTCATCAAAACAATTACTGTTAGTTCTTGATGCAGTGAGGATTAAATAGTTTGATTAATACAAATTTAGAGCAGAAATTAATGTTAAAAATAATCCAACACAAGGACATTCAGTGAAATTCACACTGTACCTTTAAATTTTAGAGGTACCTTTTAAAAATCAGAGGTAAAAATGTTTATCTCTGAAATCAGAGTTTTTAGAGTGTACTTAAACTTACATCACCTTATGAGTATTTTATTTTCAAGCATCATTTGCATTGAATTGAAATAATATTAATTTAAACTAAGTAATTTTTCTAACCTATAGCAATTGATTCATCTCAAATTACCAATCAAGATTTACAGACACATAATTATGCCACTCATTCCTGGGGGTAATCTCTTACACACGCAATACTTAACTGAATTTTATTTACATAGACTACTATCATATCTTTTTTTTTCCGCATCTGCTTAAAGAAAGACATATTATTATGAAAACATGTAACTGAGCTTGTGAATACCAATGGGCAATAAAAATGATTCCAAGTAGCAATTTTATTTGAAGAAAACAAAATGAGTGTTTGGCTGACTGCCTTTTTTATATAACGCATATCTCCTTTATAAAGAGCCCTGGTTTAACGACATATCAGGTTTAACGAGACAATTATGTAAATAATTGGTTTATCACTATAAAAAAATGCCCTTTTTTCCGGACTCTCTTTGTATGCATGACTGTTTAAAGATTTTTGTTGGCAAAGCTATTTTTCACTTTCTCACTTTAATCCTTAATGAATTTAAAATGTCAATTCATATTCTAGTTTTTGCCATACAATTTTGCGCACTGTACTATAACTTTCCTCAAATCATTTAACGATTATATTCTGTACTTACTCTACATTATTTCAAGGTTTTGAACATTGTATGAATAAAAGTGAGATTCGACTTTATTGTTAAATTGATACTCTACCTGATTATTTTCTTCAGATAATTTTTTTTTTTAATTTTTTCAAATGGCAACAAATTAGACCACAATAGTTTTAAAGGTTTATACACTTAAATGTGATTTCAATATGTAAGACTTAAAGTAAAGACAGTTTCTGACGTTTCTTCGCAATATACACTAGAACCGCTGTGGGGACTATCAATATGTGGTGAGAGTGCAGATATACTTTCGTAATATTACGAAATTTTCACGAAGAAAATTTGTTTCTACATTTTTCAAATCCGTTGTGACTTATACAGAAAAAAATTGTTTTGGATGGTAAAAAATCACTGATTACGAATGCATTCATTTTACGGTTTTGCTCAACCAACCCAGCTGAACCCATGAATACCTGACCCCAAAAAGTGGTCTACAAATGAAAAGCACCAATACGAATAAAGTGGTACTTCACTAAGTGGAAAATTCGTTCTGTTTTTTACCACTTTAGCTTTAAAAAAGAAATAATCCTTGAATTGCCATCTAAATATAAATATTTATGTCATTAATATATTGCGGTAGATCGAACTACTTTGTTTTTGCAAAATAAATACTACTAATAAAACAAGAGTGGTACTACCACTTTTTTGGAAAAAGGAACCGTCTCAATGAAAGGCTGCTGGGCACAAATAAGTTAAAAGCGTAAAGTTTACTGTATTTTTTTTAAACATTTTTTCTACAGTATAACGTTAAAAAGCCTGTTTGACGAATATAACTCTAATTTAACGAAGGAATTCATTTTTGAAATCATGTTTTTGAAGAAGAAAAAACTTTCAAAACAAAAATTTTATGTCAATAGGAACGTCTTAACCCTGACCCGCCCCCTTTGACCCCCCTGACCCGCCCAGGAAATACTGTAGACCATCGTTGGAGCAATCCTCGAATCAGTTGGTGGACCCAGCGGTGCAGGGACACGAAGTTCCATGGCCCGAGTCACGCCCGACAAAAAGCAACACAGTCGCTCGGTGGACAGAGGAGACCGAAAGGGACAATCCCGAGTCGGGTGCGGCGGTGCCATACTCAGCTGCAGACGACTCACCAGGAGTGTGGCACTGAGAGACAGCCGCCACTCCACGACCCATCGAGGCATCCTCTGACTGGAAGATTCTGAAACCATTTTGAACATTTGTTAAAAATTACAATCGAAATAATGACCGACAACCTGTCGGTCTTACAAATAAAATGAAATAAAATGAAAATTACAATTTGAAATAAAATTTGAAAGCACCCGGAAAGGGTGGTGCACGCCATAGTCAATGTTGTTGTTGTTGTTGTTAATTTACGTCGCACTAGAGCTGCACAATGGGCTATTGGCGACGGTCTGGGAAACATCCCGGAGGATGATCCGAAGACATGCCATCACAATTTTGATCCTCTGTGGAGGGGATGGCACCCCCGCTTCGGTAGCCCGACGACCTGCGCGAAGTCGAGCACTTTACGGTAGCACAATTTAACGAGGACCAATACCGCACACCCTCGGTCCCTACGCAGACTGATCCAAGTGGTCACCCACCCGCACACTGACCGTAGCCAGTGATGCTTGACTTCGGTGATCTGCTGGGAACCGTGTTTTAATGATCAGTCCACTGCGGGACCGCCATAGTCAACTCACAAAATTTGGGGAATAATCAGTATGAAATCTTTGTTCTTAATACTGCAATCGCCCTTTGGTTGGATGGGCACGATCTTTGTCTTGCTGGGTGATTAACATTTAGTTTTGAGCCGTATTTTTTGTTTGCGAAGTCTCAATTCACATTTACTTTTCTTTTTGCACTCGTTCATCTTATGCCCCTCTTCACCGCAGTTTGCGCAGTTTTCTTTATTCAGACAATCTTTAGCCATGTGCCCGTATGTGTTACACTTGTAACACCTTAAGGATCTTAAGTATTCTTTGGCCCGATGGACGGACCAACCAATTTTAAGTTTTGTCTTTCTCATAATTTTCTTGAAGATGCTAGGATCTGTCTGGACAGCCCAGTGTTTCCCTTGTTTGCCTTTGACGGAGAAACAAACTTAATCGAAATAAATCGATCGAATCGAAACATGTTTTGCCTTGAATTACTGATGAAGTTTATAGTATCTATGTTAAGAAGGCAAATTATTGAATAAATTCTATACTCGTACTCATATATACTGATCAAATACTTGTGAAACACAGAATATAATGGACAGCTAACTTATCTGGAATCAATAGTTGTTTATTTTGTAAAAAATATTTACAATGATCAAGTGTTTTAGTTCAATACAGAGAAGAACAAAATTTATAGTAACTATTTTGCGGCGTAATCTCTCTTCGAATATGATGTCGAACAAGTCAAATATTATTCCAAGTTAACACTACATAGAGCCTTTATGTACAATCTAAGCTCTTAAAGTCAATCACCAGGCTTGAATTATTTCCGAAAACACCATTTTTATATCGTCTGTAAATTGACATCCATAACCAAGAGTAATAAATTTTAGTAGCATTTCTTATCATGTTTATCTTGAATAGAATGATTTCCGCTACAGATAAATAAATTAAACACAGATATAAATCAAAGATTTTATCGAATAAATAAAACATTTCTGCCAACAATCATCTTTGGAAAGACGCTTAAGAGGCCTCTCAACGCAACTCAATATCTTTATTTGATTTTCACAAATATACTTAGGGTGAATTTTATCCGAATTTGATATATAAACGGTATTTTAGATTCTTTATTAATATTATCTAACAAAATTATACCCATTCAGCAATTAACACTATTTGAAAGCTAGTTTATAAGTATACAGTTGCTACTTTTAAATTTTTGATAATTGTCTTTATTTTTGTGCAAGTAACATTAAAAAAAATTTTCAGCATCATCCAATTCGGTTTTTATTATTTAACTGCAATAAACTTTGAAAATATTTAAAAACTGACAACTGTGTATATTAAAATTATTTACTCAAAAGCATAACTTTATTACGGAGAAATCCATAGAAATTCTAAAAGAGATTTCCTAATCTAATAAAGAGACCCCTTTATTTTCCACGCAAATCAAAAATTTAACATTAAATGATGACTCCACAGCAGCCAGTATCAAATACGGACAAAATCTTCACAGCAGTCAGTATCAAATACGGACAGAATTTCCGCTGCAGCCAGTATTAAATACGGACAAAATCTCCACAGTAGCCAGTATCAAATACTTAGTAACAGAATGCAAGCACTCTTCATATCTCGAATAAAAAAGTAGTTACATTTTGTCAACATTTCAAAAAGAATTTTTGATGCAGCTTCAAACATAACATTCATCTAAATATAACACCGTTTGGACTATTCAATTTGACTCAATACATTAACAGGAATTAACCGTGGTGACAGCTGGATGACAACCAGTTGTAGATAAATTGTTACTTCCGCTGTCAATCTGATTCGCTTTAGTTGATAGTCTTATTTAATTGAGAGTCTTATTAAATGTTTGAAGTAACCTTTGAGACTTGATCAATTGAGACTTGTAACCTTTGAGACTTGATCAATTTTCGGCAGTTCAAATTTTAGATTTTTATGAATGGATTTTTATCTTTATTTTTAGGAAATTATGATGATGAGGAAATGAAGATTCCTTTTCCTCGTCATCTTGATTTTAAGTTAATTTTTTGATTTTCATTTTCTCAATACTTTTTAGTTCTTTATTAATTTTTGATGAAGAGATGAGATTTTGATCCAGAGACTCCAAATATTTAAGGCTGTTATAGATTTCTTCTCAGTGATAGTGAGCTAAAGCAGAAATTTCTGAAACAAACAGATTTTTTAAAAAAATTACTCAAATTTAAGTAAATATCTATAATGTACATACATACTTTCATATACATATATTAACTCATTAGGCCTAAGTCAAATGTTGTGCATACACAGAGGAAACTTACAAATAGTAGTCGCAGAAATGTTTCTGTAAACACGTTCTTATGAAATTTCAATCGCGATGTTGCAGAATCATGTTTATTATCAATTTCCGAATTTTGTTACGTTTCTTCTAAACTGTTATGTACTTTTTACATTTCTGCGATTTTGTGTGCTGTGCGGGTTGATAACAGAAACGTCGAAATGTCCACGTCATAACAAAAACATAGCAGAAACTTTTTTTCCTACCTTTTGGTCATCAAATATTTTAGACTTTACACTGTTTTCAGTTTTAAAAAATATCTTTTTTTGATCATTTAAACATTTTTTTCACCTTCATCCAAATTATTTTTTATCGGGTTGAACAAAAATAAGAGAAAATTTTTTAAAAATGTAAACCCAGAGAGTATTAAATTACTTATCGAAAGCTGCTAAAAACATAATTTCATTGCTTTAAATTTTTGAGAAGGAAAAAAATCCTCACAAGTTTGTAAGGACTATTTTCTCCTCCTTTTTTGAGAGGTACTCTTCGTCATCAGTTATTAAGTATACGTATTACTTTTACAAATATTGTTGAATTGTATTTTGTAAGCTAATTTTCGCTACAAAATTCTTACTTCTATGAGAATTTTGTCATAAAATTTTGTTCTCGAGTCAAACCACAGATAATTTGCTAATGATAATCAAGAATTTATTACATGTTAATTGAAACTAATACAAATGAATTTTTTCCTAAATTTTTCATTCAGGCAAAAAAAGTTAATTACGAAATGTAATTGTTTTATTTGATGCACACCACCTGTCGTAGTACGCATTTATAAATTTTATTGGAAGAATAAGTAAAGAGTAATTGTTTCTTTTCAAGTGAAAACGATTTTTTCGGAGAATAAAGTTCTCAGTTCTCTCTCCTAAAATTTAGTAAAATAGCTATTAAAATTAGTTTTAAAATAACCTAATTATAAATCTAATTAGGTTAGAAGTAAACTGTATAAAAGACTGAAAAACTTGGAAAAGAAAAAAAATCAATAATATTTTAATAACATTTTGTGTGTAAGGTAGTTAAAAAAATAATTTAAAAAAAAAAACGCAATCGTAAGTCATTTGGGACCATGAGAAAACAGTCTTCATAAAATAATGAAAAGAAGTTGGATTGAAAACAATTTAACGCAAGATAAGTGAAAAGTATTTTTTCCTTACAATAAAAAAAGGAACATTTTTATAAAGTTTTATGTGCAAACTAGCTAAAAATTAATGACTTCAAAATATCCCAATATATATCTTAATACTTTAAGAAAACTGTCCTGAAGGTAAAACCGATATGTATTACTACTTTACAAGTAACAGCAATTTTTTTCATTTAAAAAAATTGTATAGTTCTTGAAGTAGCTAAAAAGAATAACTTCAAAAAAACCTAAGTCATAAATCTCTTTGGATAAGAAAATTGTCCTTATAAAAAAGAATAAAAAAGCTGACAACTGCAAACGATTTGGCAGAACAGGGCTATTATGTAGGATTGTTAGATAAATCTCTTTTTAACAAGCGTAGCGTCAATCAAAAAATGATGATAAACCATACAGTTGAGATAGTATGTCAACTCTATGAGATAAACAGAAAGAAAAAGTTTTTTTTTTGAATAGGGGGCCGAATTCGAAACGAAACCTATATTTTATTGCATAATACAAGGCAAGATTTTGTCAACGCCCCCTTTTTCTTGCTGTGCTTGACAGGGGGTGTGGGTAAGACGGGTATAAACTCACTGGGCGATAATTGTTTGAGTAAATAGCTCTGAGCAAAATCTCGACCGTGCGGGCTTTTTGCCCTTTTTCAAGGTCGCTTGACCCAGAGGCCAAAAGGAGCTAAAACAAAAAAGAAATAAAAAATGTTTTATTTGCCTTTGAGAGGAATCAATTAGGATAGTAATTTTGTGGGCAGAACCCTGATGATTTTTCTTTGATGATGGACTATCATGAACTTGTTGAGTGTTTTATTATACGCAATATTTTTTCTTGTTAATTTTTTTTTCGTGTTTTTTCTCTCCATGTTGTATAAATTCTTTATTTGTTGTTGCACTAACAACTATATTCATAATTCGTGGAAAATGTTCACGATTGCTGTGGGAAAAAAGGTGGGAATTAGAGCCGGTTTTGTATTAAAAGAGACCTTTTATGAAATAATATACAGTCAGCGATACATAGATAACTCATGTATTTAATGAAACACCTTAAATAAAAGGGTCTAATATTTAGCTCTATATATACTTAAATAGTGAAACTTAAAAATCGGCGATATAAAGAAATTTCAGAAGAAGTTTCTTAATAGTTAATTAAGATAGGAAAGAAAAAAAAATGTTATAAAAAATACTGTCTAATCTTGCTACAATGAACCCAGGACATAACACTTGTAGTGAACATTTTTGTTAATGAACTGTTATTTAAGTATTGTTATTTCATGCGCTTATTTTGAACAGCATTTGCAGTGAACCCAGATTAACTTTTTGCCGGTATTTAAATGAAAAAATTGATCTATATGGAAAATTCAAAAGTATATAATTATAACTTTCAATTAAAAATGACATTATAAAGGACTGCTAAAAATGAGTCGCCTGAATGCAAGAGATTTGGAAAACAGGCACGTGTATATTATTTAACATTCTGGTCGGAAATTTGGTTATCTGAGGGAATTCGCTGTAAAGAAGGTTGAGAGACTCAGCATAAAGTAGGATAGAATCAGCTTGAGTTTTTTTAAATAATATTTTTCGTGTGTTCAAGAAATGAAATGATTGTTGAAGACCTACAAAAATAAGTGATTATTTAGAGCTTCTTCTTTTACATTTGGTTGTCGCTCAAAAGTGCTTTTAGGAAAGTAGGATAGAATCAGCTTTAGTTTTTTTTTTTAAATAATATTTTCCTAAGAAATGAAATGGTTGTTGAAGACCTACAAAAATAAGTGATTATTTAGAGCTTCTTCTTTTACATTTGGTTGTCGCTCAAAAGTGCTTTTAGGAAAGTAGGATAGAATCAGCTTTAGTTTTTTTTTAAATAATATTTTCCTAAGAAATGAAATGGTTGTTGAAGACCTACAAAAATAAGTGATTATTTAGAACTTTAGGTGAACCATTAAGATAGTAGTTGAAATAAGATAATACTGTGAGATTCTATAATGAGATAATACAATGATATCTTCATATGGGAAATAACTAAGTCACACAATTTTTAACTAGTGTAGTCCTAAAAATGTGTTATAATGTGATTTTATGTTTACGATAATTTTAAAAGTATTTTTATCCAAATAACAAATTTACAATTCTCAACTTCTCTTAAATTTCTTGTTTAAAAAATGAAAGAAAGACTACATCTAACTTAAAGAGAGACACAAGAAGCAACATTAAATCTTATCACTGTAAAGATTTGTAAGATTGGTAATGTATTTATCATCCGCTTGTCACAAATCTCTTGAATAACTTCCCTGATTTTAAATAAATACTTACTGACCCCGAGTGCGTTCCCGCTTTTAAGGGATGTGGCAAATCTTACTGGTGGCCAGACGTGGGCTGGACGGATCATTTCCAGGTACGCGCTCCCGTCAGGAGGAAGAGTCCCTTTGACGTCAGGTTAACCGTGGTAGAAGCTTTAATGGTTTTCCTCTCCATGTAACGCAGATACGAATTAATTTCATTAAAAAGTCCTCCACGAAGGCAAATTTCTCCCGATACTTGATTGAAGGGGTTCTCTTGTTTTCGGGATTGGGTTCAAAATGACAAGACTACGGAGTTGAACATTGGTAGTGGTAAACTAAAAATTGTGTCGACTGTACAACGACGGTTATAAAACAAAAGATAATAACGTCTAATCAAGGGAAAGAGCATTCGCTTCCCCGTGAGGAGACCCATATTCGAATCTCAGCTGTGACTGGATGATTCGAATTCTGCTCCTGGTACGCATATACCACAATGCTATCGTAAAATATTCTCAGTGGTAGACGGATCATGGGTTACAATCCCCTTGCTGTTGGTCTAGCCGTTGGAGGTTTTCGTGGTTTACCTCTCCATGTAACATAAATGCGGGCTAGTCTCATCAGAAAAGTCCTCCACGAAGGCTAGTTTGTCACGATGCTTGATCCAGAAGTTTCCTTGCCATCTGGGTTGGGTTCAGAATTACAAGGTTACTAATAATTCTTGGTATTTATGTCGGAAATAATGTTTATCCCCAAAGTAACTACATTTTAATAGGACGAGCTTTTTTTAACTTTAGAATTACAACTAAATAGTTCGGCAATTCTTTTGATGCAACATTCTCTTTTTATGTTTTAACAATTATTTTAAGTTGAAACTCTTAGTTGAAATAAAGACAGTGATAGTTTCAAATAAATACTTTTTTGAATTGCTTTTCTTAACTCACAAAAGTACTGATTTGAATGAAAAAGGTTAAAATAGATTAAACAAATCTCTTAGAGCCCTTAAATATAAAGTACATTTTAATTTTATATGCAGATCAGTTACTCAAGAGACAAAGAAATGTCAAAGCACTATAACTAATTGTATAATTAATGTCTAATAAGTATTAAAAACTATGTATAAAAACTTTTATACATCATTTCGTAGTAGAAAAATAGTTACCGTCTAAAAGTTATTATACGTAGAAAGATTATTATATCTTTATTAGAACCATTTCTTAAATTATTCCCCAATTTATTAATTGTGTAAAAATACCGATTTTTCTGTGCAGAATTTTTATCATATTTATATTATATTTATAACATATAATTATTTTTTATTATACTTTTATGTAATATCAAAATTTGCGAAAGATTTGCACTTTTTACCTCATATAACAATAAAATAAAACACGTTTTTATGAATTTTTGAAATTGCTAATTATTGAAGTAAGTCACTATGGTATATTTTGAAAAATCTAAAAAAGAAAAAACTATGAGAAAAGACTTATTATTATATAGACTAATTAGACTTATTACTAATTTATAATTTATCCTTATATATTACTGAAATTCTACACATCAATTTGTTTAAAATATTGAGCAAAATTCCAATAGAAAGAACGATACTTCGTTCAATCCATCGAACGAAGCAAATGCGTTCAAATTAAGTATATAATGATTTTGATTTGTATATTAGGTTACTTTATAGCTTATCTTTTATTACAACTCATTAATCTAACTCTTGTGTGACAATCAGTTTAAACTAAACAGCATTAATAATTCTAGATTTTGAAATTATCTTTGCTTAAACACAACACATTCATAATATGATTGTACTTTTTTATACACCTTTTTTCTAAAAAAATGTAATATTCCTTTCTGATTTTCCTTTTTTAATGTAAAAATATATAAGTTCACTTGAAACATATAAGCTCAAGTTTATGGAATTTATTCATGAAATTATTAAAACTGCAAAACCATGCAATAAAAATGCTTAGATTAACTGTTTAAAGTGGATAATTTATTGTTTTTTTTTATATATTAAATATATTACAAACGAAAACGGCGTATTTTAAAGTTTTTTTTAAAACATTTAACTTTTTGTCGAAAACTTTTGTTTTGGAGTCAAAAAATTATTCAGAAAAGTCGAAAAATTCTACACATAAATTAAATTGTTAGATGGCGCCACTATCAATATTTAGTATAACAATTTCTAAACTCAATTGGCGAGAATTAAATTTGTTTTACTGAAATATTTTAATATAAAAAAAAATCATGAGCTTTTTGTTATCAAAATAATTTATAACGGACCATAATTATCGACAACAATAAATTATACTAAAATATTAATTTTGTATGTATGGCTGTTATTCATTGATAGCATCACCATACAATAATTCTACCATTTCATTTCCAAACGATAGTTACTTGCAATGACAGTGACGTATACACAGGTGACGCCACTATTTGTACATAGTATTTAAGATCAATTTCCATCTCGGATGAAGTCCGTGTGGCCTAATGGATAAGGCGTCTGACTTCGAATCAGAAGATTGCAGGTTCGAGTCCTGTCACGGACGCAGCATAATTCATTTTTTCACCAATGTTTAAAAATTAACATGCTTTATAAAAACTTTTACCCAGCAAGTCAGTGAATCTTCATGACTTGTTAGTACACTCGCCAAATACCGAGCTCACACCAATATCCAGCATCGTTTATGCCAAAATTTTTGATAGCTAGTAAATGTATGTCCCTCACCTTCCCTTCTTGAATTTTAGATTAAATTTTTTACTTATTTTCGTTTTTAATAAATATTTGATTACAAAATATCTTTCAATGGTTCAATATTTTTCAAGAAAAGTGGGAAATGACTTAGCATCTTAGCAAATACAATAAATTTTTTCTCAAAAATGTTAAGCAATAAAATTATGCTGTTAGTGATGCTCTGTGCATGATTTAAAACTATAAATTTGTCTACATTCTTATAATTTGTTTTTGTTTTTTAAACTGATGATTAACGATTTGTCTGAATTCGTTTGACAATTTGTCGATCGGAATGTCGTTTTTTTCTTTATCGCAAAACACAAAAATTCTGAAACATTTTTCAGAAATCTAAAAACAGACAAATGCATAATGTTCAACACAACTATCTTTCAAGAGATGTTGCTTGCAGAATTGTATTTTTTGTAATTTTCTACAAAAGAAAAATCACTTAAAATTCAAGAATAATGCAAGCCATCTTTATTTCGCTGTATTTAGGCAACGATCTTCGAAAAATAGAGTTCAGTAAATATACATCATCAATTTATTTAGGAAAATTAAGGATTAAAAGTATTTTTTCTTCAGAGACGATTGAACTCTCGGATTTTGTATTTGCAAATAAGTAAATTATTTTGCTGGTGAATACAGTCCTATATATTTTAGTAATATGTGACCTTTTCTGAAACTACTGAAAATAAGGTTCTATTTTTTTTACAAATCAAAAGAGGCTGACGGTTACTTAAATTCCTGACCTAAAGGTCGGCAGTTCCATCCCAACCGCGTCATTTTATTTTACACTTCTTCGAAAACATATTTTAAACTTATAATTCATAGATTAAATATTTATGTTACATTATTTATTTATTTATATAATTCAAATTTATTCAAATTTTTGAATAGACATTAAACATTTTTAAGAAAAAATTATGAAATCCTTTTAAATTGAAAGTTTTCATAATCATAATAATTGTAAAATTATAGTATTTATAAATTCTTTTAATTTTGCATGAAATATTGTAGGTTTCGCCCTTTCTGTTAACCTCATGAAATGAAAGAAATAAAAATGATAATGTAGATGATTGTTCGGTATCGTCTCATTACGTGAACAATCACGTGAACAATCATACTTAACTGTGTAGTTATTTCACGTATAGATGGCGATACTTAAATTTTTGAAAAAATAATAACTCTCCACTACATTTCATTGAGATCATCAAAAATTAGTGTAGTGCTGTCATCTTCAGGAGTTTGATTATACTAAATATATTTTGATAACAGTATATATTTAAAAAATAGATGTAATTTATTTATTCATGAAATCTGTCATGTTTCGTACGATTTTAAAATTTATTTAGAGTTAAAATGAAAGCTTTTTTCGTAGCTTAATCTTTTTTAAAAAATAGAGAATGCTCTTAGTTTTACACAGCGAATATTTTATGATATTGACAAATTTTAAGAAAATTTCTTTTAATTTTAGTCTAGCCTACTACTTTTATTAGTGACAACCTGTTTTCTTTCTACTTTTAATTTCAATAAAAATAAAAAAAATCAGAGTCATTTTTTTAAGAATATTTAAATTAGAAATTTCATTAAAAATATATGTATTTTCATAATTATCTATTGGTAAGTTGTTAGAAGTAATCAATATAATTGTATAATTTTTTACTCTGAATATTTTAAAAAGTCAACAACTTTAAAGTATGTCACTTTTTTAAATTAAGTTTGAATATATGAAATAAATTCTTTGTTTAGATTTTTATTTTAAAAAAACTTTCCAACATACTATATATTTTCAAGAAGTAAGATAATTGTTTTTTCTCTATGTTATAAATACAAGAATAATTAAACTAGAAATATTATTTAAATATATATGCGTTTTGGAACATATTACGGAAGTCAACATTTTAAGCGAATGTTTTAACAGTTATCTATCCTGAAATACCTATATATGTATTTAGCTTTGTGTTGAAATTTTTAAAAAAACCTTAAATTTATTTTTATCTTATGAAAAAAAAAGAAAACACTTTAAAAATTTGTATCAGAGAAAAGAGGTTTAATTTTGAAAAGAACTGTTTTTTATATCTGAAGGAAAATAAACTAAATAGCGAAGAAGAGTTTCAAACAGAAGTAAACAAAAAGTAATGGCTGTGAAATAACGCTAAGCTAGTTGTGGTTCTGAAATTAAAAGAAATTATTAGTCATTATAAAATCGATCTAAAGATGGCAGCACTACACTAATTCTTGATGACGTTAATGAAACGTAATGGTGGACGTGTCAGATACACTGCCATTAATTAGTAATTAACATCAATCCTTAACATGATTATTAGAATACAGTTATTCTTTAAAATTAAATAATTTTAGAAACTAATGGAAGGCACATATATCAAATTAATAAACAAATGTATAATTTGAGATCGCAACACGCCATCTGGGGAGAAGACTGGTTCCATGTCTTGACTCTACCCCTTCCTCTCCTCTCAGTTGTATAGAAATGTACTACGATAATTTCCTTGATATCTTTCGTATTTATTTGTCAAAAACATTTGTCCGATGCTTTCTTTTCGAATTATGTTTCATGTAGTTCTCATTTCCATATAGTTTACCAACTTAAAAGTTTTTAATCCATTTGAGAATCAAGACAGAAACTAACGTACTTTCTTTATTCATCCAAAATTACAAATAGACTAACTCTTGCAAAATTTGAAGAAAAAAAAAAGCTATGGACACCCATCTAATGTAATTATGTTCGATATAAAATCATTGAATTAATTGTAAGTTATTAATATTAATAAATTTATTAAAAATTTCTTTGTTTACTAAATTTGCAGATGATAAATCTGCAAATCCAATTCGGGCAAATCCATAACTGAAAGTGTTCAAAAAAAATTTAAATAGTTTTCTTTTATGAATGTTAATTTCTTTAAAATCATCAAAATTGTATAATTAAAAATCAACCTCATTAATAATCAACCTTGAACTATGCAGTATAATATAATTTCCTTGATCACAGTATCCTGTTCCGGCCAATCAAAGGTAACTAATTAATAAAACACGCTTCAGTATTTCAGTAAGAACGCGCCATAAGAAGGCCCTCCATCCTCTATTTACACTTCTATTTTCATGTTTTGTAATCTGGCAAACTTGTTACGAAAATATTTTAAATCATTTTTGAAAGATTCCGGTATGTCTCAGCTCATTTGAATTCACTACTCGCTTTATGTATTACACTTTGTATTTTATTCAGCATTTTTTTTTCTTTTGCTTTTTACTTTCAATGTTTTGCTTGAGATGTTTTATTTTGTATTTTTTAAGCAATTTGTTCCACGTTCGTTTCAATTTTTAGGGAGCTCCTCCCACTATTGTATTGATATATTTTGCTTTGGCTATATTAATACAATATAAGAAAGTACTCTTTTTTGCGGCTATAATCGTGTGAGCTGATGACAAGATTATGTCTTTTCATTATTTTGCTTTTTGACTTTTTAAATTTTTTTTAAATAAAATTCTTGAATATTTTTTAAAATATTTTGTTTTTATAATTTTTCTTTTTCTCTCTTTATTGATCTTCATTATATTTCCCCATTTTTTCTCTTTATTTTCAACTGATTTTATGAGTTCTATAGACTTGCAGCTTATGCTCAGTAAATAAAACTTATTATTTTTCTTAATTTTCCGAGTTATTCTTTCTTTTCTTTTTTCCTTTTATACAGGGGGTGACAAAATAATGGAAACACTACTGTATTAATACGTTTTTTTATATTTCTCAAGAAATACGTAAAGAATCATTTTATAACTTCAGAAATGTTTTGATTTCTAAAACATATCAATGAAGTTTAAAACTTTTAGAGGTTTGAGGGATCTACAATATATTACAAACGGAAATTAGTGTTTTTATACACCCTACGCCAAAAAATGTAGCTATAAACTTGTAACAATTGTTTTGGTTTTTTTTTGCAATAATTATACAAAATTTCGTAAACTTAGCTTAAATATTTATGAAGATATAAAATTTTTTATAAAAGAATATTTTTTCGTCTTTCGTTTTTTTTTTTTCTTTTTTTTTTGCTATAGCTTTTAATATATTCAATTAAATTAAACAAAATTTAAAATATAAAAAGCAATTTAAAATAAATTTTCGATATAAAATTTGAAATAAATTCGCTGAAAACTGTGCAATATATAAGTAATTAAAGTTTTGTGATCATTTTACCCCATGGGGAAAAGTATAGTGATATATTGGTCATATTAAAGAAATCCTACGAATATTTTCATGCATCGAAATCAATATAGGCTGGTGTTCTATTGATTACTATACTAATTATATTACTAATCGAATACAACTAATTAGATTTTGCATTTACAGAATTATTTACTTCTGGAAAAATCATTCATTTTAACACCCATGTAAAATCAAGACAGTATTGAAAATTTATATAGCGTAATTCGACTAATTCCATCTTCTGCAGAATTAACTTATTTGTGTTGCCCCGTTAAATACATTACATATGTATTACTCTAAATATATTATAAATTACTAAATATATTATAAGCAATTATTGAGATATTTAGATGTAAAATTAAGCTTTCAACATTCATTGATAAAGTTGAGTGAAAGAATTTTCTCAGCATTGCCAAAAGTTTTGTTACTATTCATTTTCTCTATATTTAAAATTTATTTTCAGAATTTAATGACACAATTATTTCATTAAAGAATTCAATGACTATAATTTCACTCAGTTTAAAATTGAAATTGAGAAAAAATTATTATAATTAAAAAAAAACTTGGGGGGAAAAATGAAAAAATAATTTCTTTTAACAAACTGGAAACTAAAAAAGTAAGGCTCATCACTTTCGAAAGATATAGAGAAAATTTTCGGTGGTGATGGAAGGTAATTACCGAAATGTTGCTCATAGCATTTTTCGTATGACAAAATCGAATTACTTTCTAATTTTTCCATCCACTTGAAAAACGTAGTTCAATGTTTTTTAATTTATTTTTTCTACTTTTTTGTTTTATGCCTGTTAGATAAAGATGGAATGAATTTCGTTTGGCTATAAATTTACCTTGACCTATTTAGAAAATGATTTTTGTCATCTGACACGGAGCTCATGTTGAAGTTTGAGCACTGTAACTAACCAAAATGAGATCAAAATTTAAATTGATGATAAATTTTATTTGACGATCTAAATTATGCGTGAGTAGGTCAAGAAATAATTTAAAAAAGCATTTCCATGTAACAGTGTTTCAGTTCATTTAAGAACACATTAACTGGATGGAAAGAGGCCGAAATTCGGTTAGAAGACAAATTTTTCTAAAGTCTGCATATAGGAATCAAAATTGTTCTAAAGTCTGCATACAGTAATCAAAAACGATTAAAACTTGATATCATCCAGTTTCATTAAAAATGTAAGCACTTTAGCTAATCGTAGAGTTGTTGAATTTTTGATTGACTATACATTTCTTGTAGTAATAACATGCTGATAAGTTTTGCTTGTGGCATAATTAACGGGAAATAATTATTGTTTACTTTGTTATCAGGCTCGGATCTCTAGATGGAGTTTAAATACTCTAGTTTTTCAGAAAGTGGGCGAAACTTTTTACCAGCAATGTTTATAATAATATGATGAGAAATTCTGATTGTTTTGGAAAGGATTGAAACTTGTATTGTTAAACTAAGAGGAACTCTAATAATGATAGCACTCTAGTTAATCAGAAAGTGGTCAAAAATGTGTAATATGATAAGTTACCTTTCGCAATAATCACATCCTAAATTCTGCTTGTAGTGGCTGGGAACTGATTATAAATAGTATTGTAATCCAGAATAGAGCTTCAGTTAAAATTTTAAAGCTCTAGCCAATCTTCAAGGAATCGGAAAGTTAGATTGACGAAAAATTATCTTTGAGGGTTCTGCTGGTAATGGGGGGAAATTTATTGAACCTTGCATTGATATCAGACACGAAGCTTTGAGTGCTCTAGCTAGTCGGAAAGTAATTTAAATTTTGACTGCAAGTTACCCTCGATGCGAACATTCATTTATTGGGATTTCACCTCAAGGACATCAAGACTCCATTGAGTTAACAAAAATTTGAATAAAATGAAAGGTTATTTACATTAAAATTAAAATACTTACTTAAATAGTTAAAATTAAAAAATTAAAGAAAAAAAACTGTTATCAATCTAATTTATCAATAACTCACTCTTTTAATTAAAATGCTATTCATCTATTAAGATCTTTTTTTTTAAATTCTTTTTTATAAGACCGAGTCAAATCTTTAATTCAAACATCACATAATACTTTAAATAAAAATTTCAAAAAATGAAATTAATAATAAAAGTTACTGAGCAAGCTAAGAACGGAGGAAAAAAGTGAGAGAAAGAGTCGTCAAGTATGGTAATCATTCCACTATCTCTTTCTCTTTTGTAACCCTACTGTTTCGAACAATTTTTGAAGCCATTGTCGCAGCTCTCTAACTGAAAGTTAGAAATCAGGAACTCTACTCTCCTATGATTCTTTTTCTCTCTCTGATCCTAGCCTTAAATATTGACCCCTACTTGAAATAGTTAAACTTTGCATCCATAGTGACCGCCACTGCTCCAGACGAATGGCGAAGGGAGTTCTTTCCATAGACAGTCTATAACTACACAGGCACCGTGAATTAAGCAACAACATGTAAATATGGTATACTTAGCCTATAGGAAGAACTCCCCTCGCCACATAAAGTCTATGCCTGTTGCTAGAAATAGCACATTTCAAACAGGGGGAGCTTCTCTCTACTGATTCCCTTTTTCTCGCTGACCTAAGCCAAAATCAGTCTTCAATATTTACCTACTCTGCCGTGCAATTGAATAAGTGCTTGACGATCGATTCCGAAAATGATTTTCAAAATCAAGAATCTAATTAAGATAATTAAATTTTAAAAAAAACCATAAGGGTATAAGAAATAAAATAAAAATTCAAAGAGTATTAATTATTTCGTCAAACTATGAAAGTCAGTTATTAAAACATCTTTCAATGCTTATCAGACATAACCAGTTTAAAAGTTGTTGTCCCTTAGTGCCTTGTAATTCTAAACTCTTTCAATTATTAATTTATTTAACTCATTATAAATACTAAACAGAGTTTTGACTTTTAAGGTTTTCTTGGTGATAAACTGTTCAAATAATTGCATGATAATCAACCACTATTTGTAGGTGGGGGGGGGGAATAAAAATGCACACTTTTTACATAAAAATACATTTATTTTAGAAATTATATAATGCAATGCTGTTTATTTTTATTTTTTGATACAATTTATAAGAATAAGATTTTCAACTACCCCTGAATGCTTGAGGGACCCCGGACACTGCCCATCCGTAAAGTCGGTACTGATAACAGTATATAATAAAGTAGAACAATATATTCTAACAGTACATAATCCTTTGAGCAGAAATGTGAGAACATTATGGATTCTAGTAAGCAAAACCGTAAGAATATTCTAGTTAAAATAGCATTAAACGGAGAACATTAACAATAAACTTGATGAGTAAGCGTTTCTAAAATTCGAATCAAACACGAAGACAGAGAAAAAAACAGCTTCGAAGAGAAAGGACATTCCAGTCAAAGTGAACTTTGCCCTTCCAACATGGAAATCTGCTTTCATTGTTATTACCTGAGAGGTAGCAGGAAGTGGAACTTGCTCAGATCACTTTTTGGGACTTTTTCAACGTGTCTGGTAGATGAAAGGCAGGTGGTGCGCGTAGCAGATGTTTAGAATGTAAACACGCGAAAAGTGGGAACTTTGAATTGATTGGAAAACGTCTCTTTAAAAGTGCTAATTTGCAAAAAAATGGATTGTGCATTACTCTAGTTTTCCTCAAGGATTTATTTGCGTAATCACTAGGATAACGATTTCATAATTTTGAAGAAATCATTGAAAAACAAACCCAGAAACACGTGTTATTGAAAGTTTAGATCTCGTTGACTGAACAAGCTTGACTAATAACATCGAATTCATTTGGGCTGGAAAGATTAAGAATGCATTCTGAGATTTTACGATGAAGATTGTTTTAAATATGATAAGTATAATTTAAATTTAACTAGTGAAAACCTGAAAAAAAAGTTTCTGCGTTTTTTTAATTTTAATACTTGAAATTATTTTGATCTTAAAATAACTTTTGGTTTTGTCTTCTGAACTGTTTGGACTTTAAGATTTTGAAATTAAAGCTTTAGCGATGTTTGTTTCTCAACAATGCCTTTTTATAAATGTATAATAAATAATGGCTCTAAACAAGAAGATGAGAAATCTGAATTACGCTCAAAAACAGAAAATCTAGACGTTTATTTGTCTGCTAATAAGCGAATGGTTAATGCCATTCGCCATATACTACAACTTGCTAGAGTAGCGGACAATATTTTTAGTGGAATCAATGTAGAATGCAGACATTTGATCAAGAGGACTACTCATTTGACAACTAAAATACAAAACTGCCAAAACATTATTGACAAACTGGATGCCAAAACAGTTAAAATTCGTAAGTAAATATTTTTTCTATTTTGCTCGACCGAACTGATTGTGTTAAGTATTTTACATTATTTGAAAAATATTTTTTGCTATTTAGATTAAAAGATTTTAACTTAAATCGCTTATTTATTTATTTTTTTTTAAATTGTTGATAGAAGTTGAAACTATTGTCGATTTGAAAAATGCACCAACTAATAATTGCTAACTCAACTCGTGAATTTAACTACAATAAGTAGCTAGATTTTTTGCAACAATGCCGTTTGATAAATGTAAAATAAATAACGATGGCTTTAAGCATGAAGTTGAAGTTCTGAGCTGACACAAAAATTTAGTTATCTATTTCTTGCAAATAATGATAATTATTCCTCATTTATCACATAATTTGCTTGAGTTGCAGACGATATTTTCGGCGGAATTAACATGTGAAATGCAAACATTTGGTGAAGAGAACAATTGATTTAACAGCTAAAATGCTATGTCATTAAAATACGGATGACAAATTGGACACCAAAACTATTAGAATTCTTATGGTATTTTTTATCATGCCTGATTAAATTAACTAATAAATTATATATATATANTATAGGTATTAAATTGTTTAATGATTGAAATAAATGTTCTAACTATTAATTGCTAACTTCAATTATTTGATTGACCTCATATAATAAATATTTACATGTATAAAAATGTTTTATATTATATTTATTCAGAACGCAAAGTTATACCACCATTTAATTAATTATAAGAATTTCATCTTAGAAAAATGAACTAGATTCTGAATATTTTTAATGTTGCAGATTTTGTGTTCTTTTTAACTGAAAATTTAAATTCTAATTTTTATTATTTGAAGTGACGAGATTTGTTTAATTTATTTTCGCGAAATATTTCAAAAGTGACGTTGTACATGTTTTAGAAATTAATCTTTAAAATTATAATATAATTATAATTGTTTTCAAATTATTTTGAGCACTGAAGCAATTGCTGATAATATAATCAGGGTCGGCATGATAAAATTATTTTCAACTTAAATCATTTTCTTTTTAATTATTGATACACGCTGAAAATATTTTTAAGCTGCACAAATACTCTTATTTAATATAAGGTACTCAGAATAAATTTTATACAACAATGTACATTGCTTAAGTAAAAGTTAAACTTTGATATCTCTACCAAGTTAGTGGTGTACATAGAGAGAAGAAAGATTTAATACTGGAAAGTGGATTTTTATATCTTTCTGGAAAATATACTTAAATACTAATCGATCTTAATAACGTGGAACTCATCCATTTTTATTAAGACTCATCATCTTATTTTTTCAAACAACTAAATCAATACTTTTACTTTCTTTGTGGGAAAATTTTTAATTGATTGAGCATTAAACATTAGCTCTATTTATGATAGGATGTCGTTGACCATTCAGGCAATGGAGTGCGATTGTTCTTGTTATACAGTAGCACCAACTATGCCAAGAATTTGACTTCTGCCACACCCATACGCCACACCCCGTGATAGAGCAAACCCATTTATAAATTCAATCATCCACAAATCGTAATTTTGACTTAAACCATAGAAATATCAATTTCCAATCCAGTACCCCCGGAAGTGTAATTTGTTATGGGAACATGGAGGACTTTGTGACGCGACAGATTCAACTTGCACCAGTTACCATTTGCTACATGGGAAGTCTTCGACCGGCTGGAGTTGAACACCAGCGCTCTACTAACCAGGCTATCCCAGCCCTATTTATAGATTAGATTAGATTTGATATATAATTCTCTTTTAACAAAACATGCATACAATATAAGTTTTATCTAGCAAAAAGGAAGGGGAACATAAGACTGTTATTGGTTTTCAAAAGAGGGGGAAAAGAAACTAAATATACATTACATGAAAATGAAACTTATAAATTATATAATTTTTTTAGCTGTATGAAATTAATTTGCTGGTTAACAAATATCTATTTCATCTAATATCAATTATAACCATGAGGTTCTGTTTTTGTTTAATTACAACTGCTTATAAAACTTATTAAATATGTGATCTGTATATATAAAAGGCAAAATCTCCACTGACCACTCATTCTCCCACTTTACATAGAAAGCTAAAATTTGAATCATGCGTTCTTTATGATTTAAATATAAAAACTAAAAAAGTTTCAATTCAATATTTCGTAATTATAGGATTAGTGTTAAAAAACATGTTTTTACTAAGAAGTCTCAAGAACACTACATATTCATTAGCAGATAAAGAGAGAAACAAAGAAAATTTCATTTCGATAATTTGTAATTATCGGGGTAATTAAGGGGCAATTAGTCTAATAAAAGTCCTCTCTCACACGTCACGAATACTCCAATTTCCCATGAAGTTAGAACGCTCAAATGTTGAGCATTTGTTCAATATAAGATAAAAAGAGTTTTTCATTTCGATATTTTGTAGTCATTGGAATAATTACCTCAATTGAAAGTTATGTTAAATAAAAGCTTGTCACAAAGATAGGAATCTCAAATTTCGACCATCTCTTCATTATCTGATAAAGGGATTTTTCCTCTCGATATTTTCTAAATATTGGGGTAATTAGCCTAATTGGCATTAATGCTAAATAACTCGAAGATCGAAGTCTCAAATTTGGACCATGCGATAAATATGAAAGCTGAAAAGATTCATTTCTATATTTTATAATTAATGGGGGTATATTTTGCAATTGAAAGTTATGTTAATTAAAATTTGCCACTGAGATAAAAATCTCAATTTCTACTACGTGTTCACATAAAAAGAAGAACTAAAAAAATTTCGATATTTTGTAATTATGGGGGCAATTAACTTAATTTACAATAATGCTGAATAGAATTTTTACCAAGATAGAAATCTCAAACGTAGAACATGTATACCATAAATAGAAAAACTGAAAAGTTTCATTTCAATATTTTGTATTTATCGGGGAAATTGCAACAATTGCAAAATAAGTGTCTGCCACAAAGATAGAAGTCTTAAATTTCGATCACGTGTTTCTTAACAGAAAAGGGGAGAAACTAAAAAGGTTACATCCTGATATTTTGTAATTATTGGGGTAATTAGGGATAATCATCCGAATTTACAGTAATGCGAAATAAAATAACACTTTCCAGCCAAATTAGAAGCCTCAAAATTGTACCGTATGTTCCTTATCAAATTGCAAGGATAAATTTAAAAAGAAAAAGTTTTATTTCTGTAGATGTCAGTTCTTCACCCAATAGGTAGCAATACTAAATACCCCGTTATCTCCAATTACTACCAGGTGTTTGAAGCAGCATAGCCAATTCTAACTATTATGCTATTGAACCGCGAAGATCTGAGTTCGTGCATGGGGACGACTATGTAGAACCGTGAAGCGGTAAGTTTGTGTAGGCGAACTAAATGGCCACCGATTTGCTCTAATGCACCAAAATACTAATACCGCAATGCTGCCCCTTCCTCTCCCGATAGAACTCAACTGTTGAAGGGGTGGTCGGAAAAAAATTCTATATGTTCTTCTAATTCTTTTAATTTAATTTTCACAAAAATATTTTAGATTATTTATTTTGTCTGATAAAATTTGACCAATACAATTCTGCAATCAACAGTTTTTGATTGGTAGTTCAATAGTACACAGTTGCCTGTTTTTAAGATTTTGATAAACATCTTTGTTTTTATGCACTTAGACACAAAGGATCGTTTAGGGCAGTGTTTCCCTTAGTGCGTACCCCCAAGGGTACGGGAACAGTTTAGCGGGGGTACGCGTTCTTATGCAAATGCTCCAAAAATTTTATTTAAAAACAAAGCTAGCCGTGAAAATTTACGATTACGTATTTTTCTATTGGCTATTTTTTTTTTTTTTCAGAATTAACAGTTAATAATAAACGGTGTCAACAACCAGTTGTGATTTTTAACTTTTGTGTAATTTTTTTTATAGTAAAAAATACATTCATTTTTTTTATTAGTGGTACACAGCTTTACGAAAAATTTAGAAAGGGTAAAGAGAAGTCATAAGTTTGGGAAACACTGGCTTAAGATAATNGTTAATAGTAAGCGGTGTCAACAGCCAGTTGTGATTTAAAAAATACATTCATTTTTTTATTATTGGTACACAGCTGTACGAAAAATTCAGAAAGGTTAAACAGAAGTCATAAGTTTGGGAAACACTGGCTTAGGATAATCCAAATCAGTTTTCATCAATAAAAACTATAATAAAATTAAATTTTAGAAAAAATCTAAAAATTGAGATACGCGTAGTTTTAACACTAGAAAGACTGAAACTTAATATGACTGAAACTATATTGCCGAAAAGCAGTTAAAATGACTGGATTGTGAAAGAATAACTAATGTGTAAAGAAATTTGTTTGAAATTAATTTTTAAAATTTTTTTAATATTATTTACAGTTATATAACAAGTTATTAGTAAACATTAACAATAAAAAAAATTATATGTTGTACCAATAAAGTCACAAAATTCTAAGAAATTGCGTCATTATATACATCATTGTTTTTGTAATTGAAATTAAAAAGCAGTCAAAATGACTTCCTTCGGCAATCTAGTGTTAAATTACTTACTCAAAACCACAAATCGCGTCATTATATTGTTTTATAGTTTTGAGGAAAAAATTCATAGCGGTTCTAAAAATTACCAAGAGCTATTTCTCCTAATCTAAAAAAGTGACCCCATTACTTTCAACCTTTTTTTTTTAACGGTATTGTGCTGTCTAATAATACTATATCATCAAAAGTTTAAGTACAAAAATATATCGATAAAGCATAAATAAAAAATTTTATAATCCAAGATGGCGGTTGTAGAGGCTTCTTAAGCCACGAAGCGTTAAATTCATGCGGATGAAGGACAATGTAGTTCAGGAACCGCGTAGCGTATATAAAAGTAAGGAAGCAAAACTTGTTGCAATACTAATTTATTCCGATTCATTAGTTTTTTCTTTAAATAAAAGAACAATACTCGTAAAAGAAGCTTGAAAGCAGAATCAAATGCTATGTTCATTTTCTTAAATACGCATTTTAAGCTGTGTGTATTTCTGAAAACGCACATTTCGAACTGTGTCCAAATTTAAAAACTCAGTTGCGAAACGTTAAGATGGCGTTACAATTACATCTAATAGGAGGATAGTCAGGATATCGAATGATATTGGCTTCCGCCATTATGCATGTGACAAGCTGGTGGCTGAATAATAATTGTTTATCTTCTTTTGGATAAACTAGATCAAATTTCACAGCTGCGAAGACTGAATTTTAAGAAAACAGATAGTTTTTAATATTTTTTAAAAATATTTTATTCTAATAATTTTTCTTCCTCCTTTTTCATTAATCTTTATTATTCTCCATGTTTTCTCCATATATATATATATGTCTTCTCTATCTATCTACTAGCATGTGTAGATTTTACTTAGAGATTGAAAGATAGGATTAAATATGCATTGACAACTGAGGGACGAAAATATCAAACGATGATANTATATAAACTAAATTTATTAATTCTTGGGAACTTTTCAAATGAATAAAAAAAATCTTAGCCACTTTTGATGTGTTCTAAAAAATTTTGAATTAATTTTTAGTCTTTATTGTTTTGAACTTTTCTCGAGGTTTAAAATTCATTTTGTCAGTGCTTTGCTCTCAAAAGCTTGGAAAAATCTCGCAGACAAATCCCGATAGACTCATACATCACATGCAAAAAGAGAAACGTAGGTAATTACAATTGGTTCACTAAATAAGTCTAGGGGATTCTTCTGTTCTCATGGCTCTGTTTAAGGGAAAACTTAAATGTTAATTCATACATATTTGAATCCAAAAATAGAATAAGAAAGGCAATGTGAATAATAATATATATATGTATGTGTTAAAATAATTATATATTGAATATAATCCATAAATAGAGCTTGTATCTAACTCACAATCCTTTAAAACCTTTCCCAAAAAGAAAGTAATAATATTGATCTAATTATCTTAGAAAATGTGATGATGTGTCTTTAGTATCTTGGGAAATTGATCAGTCCCATGTTACTAACTTCTATTAATATTTAAATATATTGTCCAGAAAGATATAAAAACCCTCTTTCCAAGGTCAAATGTGCTCTTCTCTATCTATCCACCAGCATGTGTAGATTTTACTTAGAGATTGAAAGATAGGATTAAATATGCATTGACAACTGAGGGACGAAAATATCAAACGATGATATTTAAATACTCAATCTTAGTGTTGCGTGACAATTTTATGGAAAAAAAATCATTGTTGCAGGGTCAAAGATTCTGTTCTGACCCGGGGGGGGGGATACAACAGATGGTAAGCGTTCAGGGATCGAAACTTTGTTTAGTGTAACAGCTTTTAGTGTAATAGATCTAACATATGTTTCACTGAATGAATAAAATTCATCAAATCGTGATTCTGTGTATATGTGGAACAGAAAAATTATTAAACATTTTAATCAAAATTAATCATAAGAATTGCGGCAATATGAAGCGGTCTATGTTATATTTAAAAGGGTTGACAGCATAGTTTAAGAGTCAAAAACTAATAGAATTTTAATGGTTTATATTGTTGAAAAACATAAAGTTTATTCCACCGTTTCTGAAGGGGCTTACTGCAAATATTTTCCAGAATTGTCGGCATTGTCAGTTTAATAAATTCTGAGCAATATTATTGATATGCTGTTCCTATAGTATTCAATTTTTTTAGTCCATGCAATGATGTGCTTTAAAACACAACATAGCTAGAAAAAAAAAAGATCCTGTATTCTCTAATGTGATTGCAAAATAATAGTCCACTCTGATGTAATGAACCCGGGAACATTCGGCTGTTGAGAACATTTTAAGTGGTCCGAACTGCTATTTAACTAATGTTGTTTCATACGCTTATAGTAAACAGTTGAGCAATTGGCAGTACATTTACAGTGGACTCAAATTTCTTTTTTTTTTGTAGTTATTAAAGTAAATAATTTTTAGTGTATGCGATAGGTTTAAAAGTTTATGACTTTTAATTAAAAATGCACATCACAATGAAAAATATGCATTAATATGGAATGTTTAAAATGAGTCAAAACAAGCAAATAAAATAATTCAACTAACAGTATAAAAATATCTGATTGGTTAGATGCAATTTTGATTTGAAAAGAAAAAAAACTTAATTAAAATTTTGGCAAGAAGAGGTCTAAAATTATAAATTCAAATTAAACGTTAAAAATTTATTGAATATTATTTCAAAATAAAAGCGTATTCGAGCATGAAAGCAATTTTTTTTTCTGTCACGCTAACTGCTCTACAACAAATTGTAATGCATAATTATCAAAATAATTTTTATACTAGACCAATAATATGGTTATTTGTGTTTTGTAATCCTTAAAAATTTCGAATATACAATGAAGTAGAACTAAATATGTTGCTCACTATGGATTTTTTAAAGAAAAATTCGAAATATTCTTTCTTAAAACATGAAAAAAAATTCCCTCTTAGACCTTAGCTTTTAATTCAAAACATAGCTCACATTATGCTAAATCTACTTGCAAAGATTCAAAGAATTCTATATTAAACTTTATTTTGTAATGTGCGTTAGCGTAAGAATATTCTCAAAATCACCGTTTTCCTGAAAATATATTGTAAGTATGTAATTGCTGAAAAGCGACTGTCAGCATGCGAAAAAAATAACTATAACTTCATTTCTAATGATCAGAAAACAAATATTTAGAAGGCTAATGCATTGTGAGCCAGAAGACCATGATTTTTGGCCAAAAGTCAAAAATTAAATTTTCAACTAAAATATGTGTAGGCAGTTTTAATATAGCCCAAATTAAGCATTCATAATCATTCCAAACATTATAATGACCGACGAGAGTGCAATGTAATGAAAAATATGTTGAAACTAATTTTTTTAAATTTTTAATATATTAGGAATTTCACCTTACTGTTGCATTTTAATCAGAGTAATTAGACTGAAATTATAGTACAATTTTTCAATTTGTTGGATTAGTTAATACTCTTGACAAACTTACAGTTTATATCTTACCATTTGACATTTTACAATGTTTGAATGAATTTCGAAACTTAGTTCCAAAAAGCTCCACGAGGTAATTAGCTAAACTTTTTTTTGTTGTCTCACCAAAATACTAANAAACCTGCCCCATTTTGCTCGTATTGCAAAGGTGGACTAAATATACCGAAAAACAAAAATTATGTTTTTTTTTCATGTTTTTGCGTTATTTTGTAATTAATTCGCGTTATTTTGTAATATTACTTCGGAAATATAATTTGCTTTTCATTTTTAATATAAAATTACGAAAATTATTATATTTTCATTGCTATGTTTAATTATTTAAGCGTACTATATTATTTTTTTTATTTTTGCTCGCCATTTCTTTGGGGGAGGGGGGTATTTTTAGTGTATTTCAAAATTTCAACTTTGAATTCAATTTACCTGCACATAAAACCCCCCAAATTTTGAAACAAATTTGATCGAAATACTAATTTTGGCCACGAAACCTTGAATGCTGGCCCACTGTGTAATGGAAAAATTCAAACATGGACAATTAAGAGACAAAAAATCGAAATTTTCGTCGAAATTGTAGATTTTCACCCAGTTGGATACCTTATAGAGAATAAATTGAAAATGGGAAAGCTTCTTAAAAATAATATCGATTTTTGAGGAGTTTATAACACGCAAAACTCTGTCACAGTTTGAGGAATATCAATCATTTTCTAATACAATTTATTAAAATTATCATTTAAATAATATTAAAAATAATAATTAAAAAAATATTCTACAGAGGAGCTATAAGGCAGGAAAAAAATTTAATGACAAAAATATTTCACATCCATTGATGGCGTAAAATTTAAGGAAAAGTCAGTAACTCTAGATTAAACCATGAAATTGCTGAAAAAATGTTTACAAAAAATTTAAATACAAACAACAAGTTGTTGTAGGATTACTCCCATTGATAAAGTGCCATAATTTGTTTTCATTTTGATATTTTGAAGAAGAAAAAAAAATCAGCATTTGAAACTTCATGGCTTCAGGTTTACCTCAACTTTTTTACATTTTAAATGACTTTTATATCCGTAGTTGAACAGCTGACCCAATTTTTTTAAGTTTACGACTACTAATGTTCAACTCCGTAGCCTTGTAATTTTGAACCTAATCCAGAAGACAAGGAAACTCTTGTATCAAGTATTAGGAGAAATTTGCCTTTGGGGAGGATTTATGGATGGAACCAACTCGCATTTGCGTTACATGGAGAGGAAAACCTCCCATAGTTAGCCTCACGGCAAGGGGACTCTAACCCGTGATCCGTCGATTGCTGAGGATATTTTACGTCAGCACTATGGTCGGTGCAGTATAGATGCGGATTTCGTATCGACCATCCGTTCATATCGACCGATTCGAACCCGGTTCACCTCATTGGAAGGCGAACCCTTAATCCCTTGAGATATCACGGCTCATTTTAAATTATTTGTTTTTTCCTTCTTTCACGGGATGGACAGGTGACCGAGTGGTTAGAGTGCCTGTTTGCGAAGCTAATGGTTACTGGTTCGAATCCCGCTCAGGGCATGGATATTTCTCTCCGTTGAGTGATTTGTGAGTGTGGCCCATCCTATGAACGGGCATCCGTAACAGTGTGGTGTGGGTAATGTTGCTCGCTCCTCCGTGACTCAGGTTCACAGGTGATAACCGAGTAACGTTATCGAACAACACTTCCGCTATCTTCCAAGGCAAAGAACAAGAGTTTATTAATTGCCGTTAACACGTTGAGCACCACGACAGCCAACGGTGGCTGACACTGAAATTACATTTAGGCTGCGTCTGCCACCGCTTGCTGACAAAGACCTTTAACATAGGCCGCGAAAAGCAGTTGGCTGACAGCGTATAACATGATATAAAACTATAAAATTTACACTCTTTTATGGAATTGCTGAAAATTTAATTCTAAATTTGGTTAAAGTAGTTATTTTATCGATTAAGAGTTCTGTTATAGAGTGGAGGTGCCATACATATACAGAGATGCCAACTTGTTCCGGACAGCAAATATATATTTTAAAGTTTATCAATTGTGATTCTTGGTTTAATAAATTCAATTTAGTAGATTTTTATCCACCACTATTTCTACATAATTCGTAAGCAATTCACCACTTTTGTCAGATATGTCATGATAAACCTTCCAAAAAATAGGAAAATTCGTCTAATATTTTCAAATTTAGTTTGTAGTTATTTACCGTGGCCAGATGGGCAAGCCATGTAAAATTAGTGAGGCGTTCAACGAATGTAATCTTAATCAAAGAGTCTCAAGTAAATAACATTTATAAAGAATCATTTTTTCAAATTATTTCTTTTGAAACTTCTTCTTTTTAAAAAATAAGATTTATTACATTTATTCTAGAACTATATTAATAGTTTTAGAATTATACCATCTTTTTTAGCTCTTCTTATTGTAATTTTCTTAAAAGATGTGACATAAAACAGGCTCTAACGACTTTAGAACAACGTTAACAGTTAAAAGGTATTAGAATTAGCAATTATTTACTAGAATTTTAGCAGCATGCTTATTGTAGGATTTGTCGCTTTCATTGTTACTTTTTTTTTAGAAACCAATTTTAATAGTATGAGTGTTCTAAGTAGTTCGATCAACCTATGCAAAAAAAAAATTTCAACCAACAATACTGTTCTGCATGAAAAACCACGATTTTTATGTGAAACTACCCCCTGCACCTGAATAGGAGGCCCATTTTATACCCATTACTCACCATTTTCTGGTTAAACTTCCCCCCATATTTATCACTTTTCCATACTTTTTACCTTGGCGAACAAACAATTGGCAACAATTTTTACCTTTATGGCCATCAGGGGCTCGTGAAATACGGTCGCCATTGGCGATTCATAAATTTACGGTGGCAACTATATTTTTAGTTTTTCAATCACTATCTGACATCTACTTTTATTTTATTATTTATATTTTGAAAAAAAATCAGCCGGAGAATTAGTTTGAACGATATTTTTTTTCCCGTTCTTGTCCGTATTTTTAACATTCATCGGAGAAAAGAAATATATTTTTCATTATCTTTGTACTTTCGCGTATTCCTCAAATTTCCGATTTTGTGTTTTGTAATAATGTTGTAAAAATAGGTATTCCAAAGTCCTAAAAAGAAATTAAAAAATATCTATAGCAATAACTGTGAATTGAATTCCATATGGACTCACGGTGCGATCGGTGCAAAATCGAACTACGATCGGTGCAAATGGCAAAGATGCTTTCGATCAACAATTCGAGTTTTTAAATCTGGAAATAGGTTTGATATTGAAGTAATTCAAATTATTTCATCATTGGCTGTGCTCGAAAACTGATTTACTTCCTTATGTTTTGAAAAGGAAATTATTGACTTGATTGTTCGTTGCTCTATCGATTTATGAGTTATTCTGTTGTCACAGATTGCGTATTAAAATTTATAGGTAAAGTCTGCATTGATGGTTTCAGTTTAGACTTTATGTTTTTTAAATGACATTTATTTATTTTCCGATTACTTTGAGTCTCACTGTGGACTGATCATAAGATATAGTTCCCAGTAGATCACCAAGTTAAGCATCACTGGCTAACGTCAGTGAGTGGGTTGGTTAAACCGGAAAATAACCACTCTGCACATAGCAGCAAATCTATAAAAAATAAATAAATAAATAAGTAAAAAGTGGCGACTTAAATTTAGTAAACAACGAGTCATTTTTTCCATCGTTTTTTTTTTCTTCTTTTTTCTTTTTTCTTTTTTTTCTTCTTTTTTTTCTGAAAGTTAAGTAAAGAGTTTACTAAAGAGTTAGTACGTATCGTTTTGAGTCCCTGCTTGAGTCCGAAAAGCTCGTTTTTTATACATTATCTAGCCAAAGTATCCAGACACCCATTGGTACGGACTTAGTGTTCTGAGGCACATATTAATAATGAAGTTGGTCCCTCTTTTGCATCGATGACAGCCTGCACTTGTCTGGGAAGACTTATCACCAGTCTTCGATAGGAATTTACTTCTAGCCTTCCATCACAGCTGAAGTGATTGCTTGAAGTGACGTAATCTGCGTTCTCATTCGTCCCAAAGGTTTTCTATGGGATTTAGATCGGGCTCTGAGAAGGCCAGTTTAGTTTTTGAACACCCATTTCGTCAAACCACGTCTGCGCAAACATCGATGTATGAATGGAGCAGTTATTCTGATGGAAGAGAAATGAGCTGAAATATTACCATAAAGTTGAGAGTGCAGCATTGTCAAGAATGTCCACATACATCTCAGAGTTGATATTTCTAACCACAGGAACTAAAGGGTCAAACACCTCCCCAGATTATTATGCTTCCCCCACCATAACAACCTGCTGTCCGGATATTTTTGGCCAAACATCGTGAGATACCGTGAAAAGACAATCACGTGATGTGGTCATGGACTTGTTGAAGATGAATCGCAAGACGTTGAAAAAGTTTTTTTGCCCTTATCTTAAATGAAATTATTCATACTGACTATTAAATAAGTTCTCCGTTCATCCTCATTTTAATATGTCCAGATGTTTAAACCGATTATTTCCATTAACCCCATTTAAAAGTGTCGCAGATTATTAAATCGTTTTCCATTCACCCGATTTTAAAATGCCCTGATGATTATTAAATACGTACTCCATTTACCTAGTTTTAAAATTTCTTCATATTTAAGGATAATTCACCTTTTTAATTGAATTTTCATCGGACCCTTCGCGAATTCATTCAGTTGATAAAAAAAAAAAGGTATTAAGTATGAAATTTTTTTTTAATTTTCTGAAGTAGTTAGAATTGCCTATGCCAGATAGGAAAAAATTCATAAATGATTGGAGATAAAAAAAAAAAAATTTCTAGAAAGAGTCCGTTTATATCCAGTCTTTTTTTTTCCTTTTTTCCTCTTTTTTGGACACTTTCCAAACTGTCTTTCATCACGCCTTTCTTCGACTATACGATTTAGGTAAGGCGCGAGAGTTGTCGAAAAGAATAATTTAGTGAAAAGTAGATATTGCTATAGTTTTGGCATTAATATAGTAAAAAGAACCAATTGATCATATTTTTTTCTGTTCCTCTATTAGAAATAGCGTGCTCTTATCAGCCGTTGTTGAAAATTTGATGAAGGTAAGGTAATAGTGACCCTATAGTTATTTTTGCGGATTCACGCCAGTTTTACTACAATCGCGTGATCTAAAATTAAGACATCTAGGTGGGGTCAGTTAATATAATGCCTCTCTTCTAGTTATAAAGAAAAAAATCCATTCATCCATAGTTTATAATTCAGTCAGGCAGAAATATTTCTTTGAATTGATTAGATCAAATTATTCTGAGAAAGAAAATTAAATCAGTTCATTTGAATTTTCTTCTTTCCAGAATTCCTAAAAAATATCTGTGCACGTATTAGTAAAACTATCTATGTTATTGTGAAAAACGTTGTTTTTTTTTGAGGTGAGAGCATTTCCGGAAAATATTTTCTAACACCCAATGCGTGTATAAAATAGATTTTTAAAAAGAATTTCCATTCCAGGTATTTTTTGACCCTGCCACAAAAATGAGTCTGTATATGAAAAATACCTGCATGAACAAAGAAGTAGTATAGTGTGCAAAATAAATAAATACGTAAAAAACATTACTTGTTCTGATGATCGAATTTTCACAATCTTATTCCACCTTTGCTCAGGTGATCGCTTCCCAATGCGGTGGCTCGAGTTCGGAAGGTGGGTGAGGGGCCCTGCTCCCTCCAAGAATTAAAGAGTTCTCATTTTCAACCATTGGAAAACATATTTAAAAATATATTATAATTATTTTGTGCGTGCGTAGTGGAAGTTCGCAGCAATTTTTTTTAAACTACTTATTTATTTTTATAAAAGAGTTCTAGCTGACTTCATTTCAAAAAATTAAAATGTCCCTAAAATTTTTTAAATATTAAGAGCTTATTGGAAAAGTATCTTGAATAGTTATTGATTTGTAATGTAATTTTTGCAAAGCGTTGTTAAGAATATAAATTATGAAATGATGTGAGAAAGTCCCTTTATGAGACCATATTTTCCAGATTTCGACTCCCATAGGAACGGAGGTAAGGGAGTTAAAACACATGGGAATTTCGTCATTTTTTGTTTATTATTGATGATTTTTCTCAGCAACAATTCCTTTTCTCAATTCAACGTTTTTTTTTTAAATATTTTAAAATTGCAAAATAATAAAATACTAAGAATTCCTTTTATAGTTTGTCCATCGAAAAAACTGCCCTCGTCACGAAGTCTAAAGCCGTCTGCTGCTATGGAAACAAGAAATAGCGCATTTCAAAGAAGGGAGCTTTTTTTTCCCTCTGATACCCTTTCTCTCGCCGACACGAGTCAAAACCTGTCTAACTTGAAATAGTTAAACTTCGTAACCATAGTCACCGCCACTACTCCAGACGAATGACTAGAGGAGTTTTTCACATAGACAAACTATACATTTCAATACGAGCGAACCTCTCGTTATCTTTTTAACAAAAATAAAAATGATTGCCACTGCTTTTCTGTTACTCTTCATTATTTTATTTTATAACCGTCGATGAACCGCCGATCCAATTTTTTGGGTTTAGGACTACTAATGTTCAACTCCATAGCCTTGCAATTTCGAACCCAATCCAGAATGGAGACAATGGAACTCCTGGATCACGTATTGGGACAAATTTGAAATCGTGGAGTACTCTTTGATGGAACTCACCCGCATTTGCGTCATGGAAAGGAAAACCACGCAACCATCCACGGTTAGCCTGACAGCAAGAGTATCTAACCCATGATCCGTCAATCACTGAGGATATTTTACGCCAGCCCTGTGGTCTGTGCAAGCCGGATGCGGAATTCGCATTGACCAGCCATTGCTGGGATTCGAACCCGGTTCACCTCATTGGAAGGCGAATGCCCTATCTCCTGAGCCATCACCGTACTGTTACTCATCCTTAAAAAAAAAGGCTATTTTTTTCCCTAACTAAATTTTTACGCTTTTACCACCCACGGAATCACTCGCTTCACTTTACTTATGAAAAAATGTTCTTAGCTTGCTTCTTTCAATTGCCTCGGGATTTTTTGTTCCTCTATCCGTCACAGTCATAAATTGCCTCAAACAAAGAACTACCTCCAATTTCTAGGACTGCAAATATATTAACCTTATAGGGGACGTAGACTGCGCTGACATGTTTTTTTTTTCTTTTTTTCGGTCTGGTCATTCTGTTTAGAATTTTCTTACTATGTAAGTCATTATAAAAACACTTCTTATTATTTTACTTTATTTTTATTAATTTATTTTTTTTTGTTAATATAACAATTTATATTTGTAATTCAGAATTTCAATAGTGTAAAAGCTCTTGAAAATATTTCTTTTATATGATTATTAAGAGCTTTTGCTAAAAATACTCGTCTTAATTTTTTTGCAATAGCTTTTATTAACATTTTATCCTTCATTAAATCTTACTCTTAATCGAATATTAAGAATACTTCAAAATAAATTCATTTCTTTAGAGGTAAGAAAATATTTGTATTAAATCAATCTATGCATTGATATATC
This sequence comes from Parasteatoda tepidariorum, assembly GCF_043381705.1. Classification (NCBI taxonomy): domain Eukaryota; kingdom Metazoa; phylum Arthropoda; class Arachnida; order Araneae; family Theridiidae; genus Parasteatoda; species Parasteatoda tepidariorum. Next base: position 55,044,527 of record NC_092215.1, on the reverse strand, counting down.
TGTAATATTTCTATTTATAAAATTTATTGGTAAAAAAGATTTAATTTTTCTGATTTTTGCTTTTAGATTATATAAATACAAAGTTAGAATTTAAATTTTTAAAAGTGTTCATCAAATAATTTAATCAATTTTGTTACAATGCAAAAATATCACATTTAATCAAATAATAAAGCATAAACTAAATTTCATTAATAAATAACTAAGAATGTGTTATCTATTGTAGCATATATAAGTAGCTTAAAATCAAACTATTATTTGACAGACTTATTTTATTTTATAACCGTCGTTGAACAGCCGACCCAATTTCATGGGTTTACGACTACTTACGTTCAACTCCGTAGCCTTGTAATTTTGAACCAATCCAGAAGACAAGGAAACTCTGGATCAGTACCCCCAGAGGTATTGATTTGTTGTGGGAACATGGAGGACTTTGAGACTCGACAGATTTAACGTGCATCAGTCGCCATTTACTACACGGGGAATCTTCGGCCGGCGAGGATCGAACCCACGACCTCTTGGATATGGGCCCAGCGCCCTACCGACCAGGCTATCCCGGCCCTTGTCAGACTTATTAATAAAAATGTTTAAGGCGTCCTGAGAGACTTCTTTTTGATTACTGTTATATTTACAACGAATTTATTTATGATAAACTTTCGCTGCCTGCCGAAATGATCGCTCTGAATTGATACAATTAAAAAAACTCATCACACCATTTTAAAATATCAAAACACTGAATGAAATTGCAAAAAACTATTAAGCGTACTTTTAAAAATGAATAGAATAATCAAGTATTTGCTTCTCTCTTTATTTTATTTCATATGAGTTTACAACAGGGCTGAAAATGCATTTATTCTCTTTCATTTAGAAAGATTTCTTTTTAATAAATATATGCTAACAACAATTTAGATAAATAAAGAATTTTTATACTAGAAATATTATCTAACATGAAAAATTCGCATAAACTTGTATCTTGTACTTTAAACATTTAAGATGAAGATAAAATGACGAAGAAAAAATTCTAATACAAAAGTTCATTAAATAATATCAGTTAAAGAAGAAATTTTAATCTGTAATAAAAAGAAAAATCATTAACGAAACAAATTTATTGTTTATATATTTATAAGTTTGCAGAAATTTCTTTCTGAAATAAACGAAAAAATTTGTATTAAGCGTTTGCTTGTGCTATTTTTTCATTTGCAGCGATTAGCTGCTTTTCTTTATAAATCTTTACATAGGTTGTTTATATCTGTAACTGTGAATGACCGAAATCTGAAGAATGTCAACTGTCGCTTTGGTGAATGTCCAAAGTATTTGTTATGTCCTATTTAATATTAATACATAGGTATATATTTTAATATGTATTCGATATTTAATTGGCCGTAGATATTTTAGTACCTGACTAGAACAGATTAAGAAAAACGTCAATGTTCGGAATACCGAGCATTGGCACTTGACCTTAAAAAAAAACTGTGTAGGGAATATCGGGCAAGTGTAATTAAAAATTAATATCAAATCATATCTTGCAATTTCGGAAATTTATTAAAGCCACTATGTGATTGTTGGAATTCATTGGTTAAAGTTACATAAGGGTATGAAAGTGAGGGCCTACTAGGGGTGTGACTGCTCTTTATCACATTCTAACCCCCGCTTTTCTCACCTCACCCATTGCCAAGGGTGCCGGCAGCGGGGGGCAAGAGGATGCAATTGCCTCGCCCCCTGACTTTTTTAAAAAGAAAAAAAACAATTAAAGAGACGCAGAAAAGCAATTTTGTTATAAAAATTTTTTATTATAGATATATTCAAAAACAAACAATTAAGTAATTATTGATACACAACAATTAAAAAATTGTTTAATCAAACAAGAATTGTGATCGTCTTGTTTGCTGTCTAAATTTGTTTACAACTTTTTCAATGAATTCTGAGTCATCTTTAATTCTTTTCTTATGCACACTGAGCATGCACAAACTTGGCAGATATCTAAGCCATATTTTTAAATTTCATTTAATAAAATATAAATAATATTATATTTTCCATTAGTTATTTAGTTTAACAACGGTGTATAACACAAACTGACTTCTCACAACTATAAAATTTCATCAACACAATAGATATCAATATTAAGCGTGCACAAACACGTTAATATACGAAACTACTGTTTGTAGTTATTCGTGTTTAAAGTCAGTAGCTATGCCAGCGCCATCAATACAGTTTATCGTGGCAAAATTTGCAAGTACAAGAAATTCGTACTTTTTTTTAAATATCTTGTTAACAATGAAAAAATGTATGTTAAAAAAAAAATTAACAGATGGAAGTATATGTAATAACGAAACAAAATGCAATAACAGAATATTTTAAATTTTTTTTTTTTTTGGGGGGGGGGGGCTAGTTTGTTAGAGGGTTGCACCCCCTTTTATATTGTTCTGCCGGCGCCCTTGCCCATTGCTCTTCTTTTTTTTTTACTATTCACCACTTATCACTTTCGCATGTATTGCAAAAACACAATCTCGATATTTTTTATTTTAAATGACATTATAAATTCGTATAACAATTAAAATTTAGATATATTAAGAAAATAATTTTTTTTTCTATTATGCTAAGACTAAAGTTGTAGTATTATCAAATCGCGTGATTTTAAAAGCACATCAGATGCCGTGATCGGAATGATTTCAGAAGCACGGAGCTTCTGGCTTAAAATACATTTTCGAGAAAATGAATAATTGCTATACATATGTACTGCAAATATCCCTTCCTTAACCAGTTTTCTTAATGGATACTTAACTTGTCTAAATGACCAATGTACGTTCGTAATCAAAATCTGAATTAAGATAATTATTATTTTTTCATTAAAAATTCAGATTATGGATGTAAGGTCAAGGAGGGGGAGGGGCTTAAGAGGGTATGTTACACAAGTCAACATCCTTTCAGATTTTTTCTGATATTTTTAATGTCATTTCTTTTTTTTTTACTTGTTTAAAAAATTAAGCTTATTTATATATAATTCAACAAAATAAAAATAAAAATTATTAGTAAAGAAACGAGAGAGATTTATTTATATTTCGGAAAAATAATATCATGTAATGAAAAATAATGTCATGTAGTATCATGTATCTTAAAAAAATCATTAAATATCTTTTTTCATGCAACCATATAAATGATATAGAATTAAAAAAAAACTTCATTATGATGGTAGTCAGTAGCTGTTCAGTGTATATTGATAAAACAATATAGACTTTTTTGTTTTTACTATAGTCGTCAAATTTTTTCTTCTCACTAAAAGTTTTATATATATATATATATATATATATATATATAATTCA